>NC_060146.1:9365924-9665924 GCF_021461385.2 Schistocerca piceifrons | reverse complement strand
GCACAATGCCGAATTAAGTACAAGGAGACTGTCTCTTCTTACAGTCGATGCTTTGAATCATTCCTGTGACACTAGTTATAGACTCCGATGCATCACTACTCGCTTACTGTATCCCTTGGACGTTCTTATTGACGATGAAACACAGAAATTGCATCGGAATTAAATAAAAAAGCACAATGCCGACTTAAGTACAAGAAGACTGACTCTTCTTACTCTCTATGTTTTGAACCATTCCTGTGACACTAGTTATAGATTTCGATGCTTCCCTCCAGGTTTACTGTATCCGTTGGACCTTGTTATTGACGATGATACACAGAAATTGAATCGGAGTTAAATGGAAAAGGCACAATGCCGACTTAAGTACAAGAAGACTGACTCTTCTTACTGACTATGTTTTGAACCATTCCTGTGACACTAGTTATAGATTCTGATGCTTCACTTCAGGTTTACTGTATCCCTAGGACCTTCTTATTGACGATGAAACACAGAAATTGCATAGGAAATAAATACAAACGGCACAATGCAGATTTAAGTACAAGAAGACTGTCTCTTCTTACTGACTATGTTTTGAACCATTCCTGTGACACTAGTTATAGATTCCGATGCTAGACTTCATATTTCTGTATCCCTCTGACCTTCTTATTGACGATGAAACACAGAAATTGCATCTGAATTAAATACTAAAGGCACAATGCCGAATTAAGTACAAGAGGACTGACTCTTCTTACTGTCGATGATTTGAACCTTCCCTGTGTCACTAGTTATAGATTCCGAAGCTTCACTCCAGCTTTACTGAATCCCCTGGACCTTCTTATTGACGATGAAACACAGAAATTGCATCGGAATTAAATACAAATGGCACAATGGCGACTTAAGTACAAGAAGACTGACTCATCTTACTGACTATGTTTGAACCATTCCTGTGACACTAGTTATAGATTTTGATGCTTCACTTTAGGTTTACTGTATCCCTTAGACCTTCTTATTGAGGATCAAACACAGAAATTGCATCAGAATTAAATACAAAATGCACAATGCTGACTTAAGTACAAGGAGACTGACTCTTCTCACATACTATGATTTGAACCATTCCTGTGACACTAGTTATAGATTCCGATGCTTCACTTCAGAATTACTGTATCCCTCTGACCTTCTTATTGACGATGAAACACAGAAATTGCATCGGAATTAAATACTATAGTCACAATGCCGAATTAAGTACAAGAAGACTGTCTCTTGTTACTGTCGATGTTATGAACCATTCCTGTGACACTAGTTATGGATTCCGATGCTTCACTCCAGGTTTACTGTATCCCTTGGACCTTCTTATTGACGATGAAACACAGAAATTGCATCGGAATTAAATACTAAAGGCACAATGCCGAATTAAGTACAAGAAGACTTTCTCTTCTTACTGTCGATACCTTGAACCATTCCTGTGACTCTAGTTATAGATTCCGATGCTTCACTCCAGGTTACTGTATCCCTTGGACCTTCTTATTGACGATGAAACACAGAAATTGCATCGGAATTGAATAATAAAGGCACAATGCCGACTTATGTACAAGAAGACTGATTCTTCTTACTGTCTATGCTTTGAACCATTCCTGTGACACTAGTTATAGGTTCCGATGCTTCACTTCGGGTTTACTACATCCGTCTGACCTTCTTATTGACGATGAAACACAGAAATTGCATCGGAATTAAATACAAAAGGCACAATGCCGACTTAAGTACAAGAAGACTGACTCTTCTTACTGACTATGATTTGAAACTTACCTGTGACAATACTTATAGATTTCGATGCTTGCCTTCTGATTTACCGTATACCTCTGACCTTCTTATTGACGATGAAACACAGAAATTGCATCGGAATTAAATACAAAGGGCACAATGGCGACTTAAGGACAAGAAGACTGTTTCTTCTTACTGACTAGGTTTTGAACCATTCATGTGACACTAGTTATAGATTCCGGTGCTTCGCTTCAGGTCTACTGTATACCTTGGACCTTCTTATTGACGATGAAACACAGAAATGTCATCGGAATTAAATACAAAAGGCACAATGCCGACTTAAGTAGAAGAAGACTGACTCTTCCCACTGTCTATGCTTTGAACCATTCCTGTGACACTAATTATAGATTCGGGTGCTTCACTTCAGTTTTACTGTATCCCTTGGACCTTCTTGTTGATGATGAAACACAGAAATTGCATCGGAATTAAATACAAAAGGTACAATGCCGACTTAAGTACAAGAATACTGACTCATCTTACTGTCGATGGTTTGAACCATCCCTGTGTCACTAGTTATAGATTCCGATGCTTCGCTCCAGGTTTACTGTATCCCTTGGACCTTCTTATTGACGATGAAACACAAAAATTGCATCGGAATTAAATACAAAAGGCACAATGCCGACTTAAGTACAAGAAGACTGATTCTTCTTACTGACTATGTTTTGAACCATTCCTGTGACACTAGTTATAGATTCCGATTCTTCGCTTCAGATTTACTGTATCCCTCTGACGATCTTATTGACGATGAAACACAGAAAATGCATCGGAATTAAAAACAAAAGGCACAATGCCGGATTATGTACAAGAAGACTGACTGTTCTTACTGTCTATGCTTTGAACCATTTATGTGACACTAGTTTTAGATTCCGATGCTTCACTCCAGGTTTACTGTATCCCTTGGACCTTCTTATTGACGATGAAACACAGAAATGGCATCGGAATTAAATACAAAAGGTAAAATGGCGACTTAAGTACAAGAAGACTGACTCTTCTTACTGACTATGTTTTGAACCATTCATGTGACCCTAGTTATAGATTCCGGTGCCTCGTTCAGGTTTACTGTATCCCTTGGACTTTCTTATTGACTATGAAACACAGAAATTGCATCGGAATTAAATACAAAAGGCACAATGCCGACTTAAGTACAAGAAGACTGACTCTTCTCAAAGACTATGTTTGAACGATTCCTGTGACACTAGTTATAGATTCCGATGCTTCACTTCAGATTTTCTGTATCCCTCTGACCTTCTTATTGACGATGAAACACAGAAATTGCATCGGAATTAAATATTAAAGGCACACTGCCGAATTAAGTACAAGAAGACTGTCTCTTCTTACTGTCGATGAGTTGAACCATTCCTGTGACTCTAGTCATAGATTCCGATGTTTCACTGCAGGTTTACTGTATCCCTGGGACCTTCTTATTGACGGTGAAACACAGAAATTGCATCGGAATTAAATAAAAAAGGCACAATGCCGACTTAAGTACAAGAAGACTGACTCTTCTTACTGTCTATGTTTTGAACCATTCCTGTGACACTAGTTATAGATTCCGATGCTTCACTCCAGGTTTACTATATCCCTTGGACCTTCTTATTGACGATGAAGCACAGAAATTGAATCGGAGTTAAATGGAAAAGGCACAATGCCGACTTAAGTACAAGAAGACTGACTCTTCCTACAATCTATGATTTGAACCATTCCTGTGACACTAGTTACATTTTCCGATGCTTCACTTCAGGTTTACTGCATCCCTCTGACCTTCTTATTGACGACGAAACACAGAAATTGCATCGGAATTAAATACAAAATTCACAATGCTAACTTAAGTACAAGAAGACTGACTCATCCCACTGTCTACGAATTGAACCATTCCTGTGACACTAGTTATAGACTCCGATGCTTCACTCCTGGTTTACTGTATCCTTTGGACCTTCTTATTGACGATGAAACACAGAACTTGCATCGGAATTAAATACAAAAGGCACAATGCCGACTTAAGTACAAGAAGACTGACTCTTCTTACTGACTATGATTTGAACCATTCGTGTGACACTAGTTATAGATTCTGATGCTTCACTTCAGGTTTACTGTATCCCTTAGACATTCTTGTTGACGATGAAACACAGAAATTGCATCGGAATTAAATACAAAATTCACAATGCCGACTTAAGTACAAGAAGACTGACCCTTCTCACTGTCTATGTTTCAACCATTCCTGTGACACTCGTTATAGATTCCGATGCTTCACTTCAGATTGACTGTATCCCTCAGACCTTCGAATTGACGATGAAACACAGAAATTGCATCGGAATTAAATACTAAAGGCACAATGCCGAATTAAGTACAAGGAGACTGTCTCTTCTTACTGTCGATGTTTTGAACCATTCCTGTGACACTAGTTATAGATTCCGATGCTTCACTCCTGGTTTACTGTATCCCTTGAACCTTCTTATTGACGATGAAACACAGAAATGGCATCTGAATTAAATACTAAAGGCACAATGCCGAATTAAGTACAAGGAGACTGTCTCTTCTTACAGTCGATGCTTTGAATCATTCCTGTGACACTAGTTATAGACTCCGATGCATCACTACTCGCTTACTGTATCCCTTGGACGTTGTTATTGACGATGAAACACAGAAATTGCATCGGAATTAAATAAAAAAGCACAATGCCGACTTAAGTACAAGAAGACTGACTCTTCTTACTCTCTATGTTTTGAACCATTCCTGTGACACTAGTTATAGATTTCGATGCTTCACTCCAGGTTTACTATATCCGTTGGACCTTTGTTATTGACGATGATACACAGAAGTTGAATCGGAGTTAAATGGAAAAGGCACAATGCCGACTTAAGTACAAGAAGACTGACTCTTCTTACTGACTATGTTTTGAACCATTCCTGTGACACTAGTTATAGATTCTGATGCTTCACTTCAGGTTTACTGTATCCCTAGGACCTTCTTATTGACGATGAAACACAGAAATTGCATAGGAAATAAATACAAAAGGCACAATGCAGATTTAAGTACAAGAAGACTGTCTCTTCTTACTGACTATGTTTTGAACCATTCCTGTGACACTAGTTATAGATTCCGATGCTAGACTTCATATTTCTGTATCCCTCTGACCTTCTTATTGACGATGAAACACAGAAATTGCATCTGAATTAAATACTAAAGGCACAATGCCGAAAAAGTACAAGAGGACTGACTCTTCTTACTGTCGATGATTTGAACCTTCCCTGTGTCACTAGTTATAGATTCCGATGCTTCACTACAGCTTTACTGAATCCCCTGGACCTTCTTATTGACGATGAAACACAGAAATTGCATCGGAATTAAATACAAATGGCACAATGGCGAGTTAAGTACAAGAAGACTGACTCATCTTACTGACTATGTTTGAACCATTCCTGTGACACTAGTTATAGATTTTGATGCTTCACTTCAGGTTTACTGTATCCCTTAGACCTTCTTATTGAGGATCAAACACAGAAATTGCATCGGAATTAAATACAAAATGCACAATGCTGACTTAAGTACAAGAAGACTGACTCTTCTCACATACTATGATTTGAACCATTCCTGTGACACTAGTTATAGATTCCGATGCTTCACTTCAGAATTACTGTATCCCTCTGACCTTCTTATTGACGATGAAACACAGAAATTGCATCGGAATTAAATACTAAAGGCACAATGCCGAATTAAGTACAAGAAGACTGTCTCTTCTTACTGTCGATGTTATGAACCATTCCTATGACACTAGTTATAGATTCCGATGCTTCACTCCAGGTTTACTGTATCCCTTGGACCTTCTTATTGACGATGAAACACAGAAATTGCATCGGAATTAAATAAAAAAGGCACAATGGCGACTTATGTACAAGAAGACTGACTCCTCTTACAGTCTATGTTTTGAACCGTTCCTGTGACACTAGTTATAGATTCCGATGCTTCACTCCAGGTTTACTATAGCCCTTGGACCTTCTTATTGACGATGAAACACAGAAATTGAATCGGAGTTAAATAGGAAAGGCGCAATGCCGACTTAAGTACAAGAAGACTGACTCTTCCTACTGTCTATGATTTGAACCATTCCTGTGACACTAGTTATAGATTCCGATGCTTCACTTCAGGTTTACATTCTCCCTTGGACCTTCTTATTGACGATGAAACACAGATATTGCATCGGAATTAAATACAAAAGGCACAATGCCGACTTAAGGACAACAAGACTGACTCATCCCACTGTCTATGATTGAACCATTCCTGTGACGCTAGTTATAGATTCCGATGCTTCACTTCAGTTTTACATTATCCCTTGGACCTTCTTATTGAGGATGAAACACAGAAATTGCATCGGAATTAAATACAAAATGCACAATGCTGACTTAAGTACAAGAAGACTGACTCTTCTCACTGACTATGTTTTGAACCATTCCTGTGACACTAGTTATAGATTCCGATGCTTCACTTCTGATTTACTGTATCCCTCTGACCTTCTTATGGACGATGAAACACAGAAATTGCATCGGAATTAAATACTAAAGGCACAATGCCGAATTAAGTACAAGAAGACTGTCTCTTCTTACTGTCGATGCTTTGAACCATTCCTGTGACACTAGTTATAGATTCCGATGCTTCACTCCAGGTTTACTGTATCCCTAGGACCTTCTTATTGACGATTATAGACAGCAATTGAATCGGAATTAAATAGAAAAGGCACAATGCCGACTTAAGTATAAGAAGACTGACTCTTCCTACTGTCTATGTTTTGAACCATTCCTGCGACACTAGTTATAGATTCCGATGCTTCACTTCAGGTTTACTGTATCCCTATGCCCTTCTTATGGACGATGAAACACAGAAATTGCACCTGAATTAAATACAAAAGGCACAATGCCGACTTAAGTACAAGAAGACTGACTCTTCTTCTGTCTATGTTTTTGAACCATTCCTGTGACACTAGTTATAGATTTAGATGCTTCACTTCAGGTTTACTGTATCCCTTGGACCTTCTTATTGACGATGAAACACAGAAATTGCATCGGAATAAAATACTAAAGGCACAATGCCGAATTAAGTACAAGAAGACTGTCTCTTCTTACTGTCGATGCTTTGAACCATTCCTGTGACACTAGTTATAGATTCCGATGCTTCACTCCAGGTTTACTGTATCCCTAGGAGCTTCTTATTGACGATTATAGACAGCAATAGAATCGGAATTAAATAGAAAAGGCACAATGCCGACTTAAGTATAACTAGACTGACTCTTCCTACTGTCTATGTTTTGAACCATTCCTGCGACACTAGTTATAGATTCCGATGCTTCACTTCAGGTTTACTGTATCCCTCTGCCCTTCTTATGGACGATGAAACACAGAAATTGCATCTGAATTAAATACAAAAGGCACAATGCCGACTTAAGTACAAGAAGACTGACTCTTCTTTTGTCTATGTTTTGAACCATTCCTGTGACACTAGTTATAGATTTCGATGCTTCACTTCAGGTTTACTGTATACCTTGGACCTTCTTATTGGCGATGAAACACAGTAATTGCATCGGAATTAAATACAAAATGCACAATGCGACTTAAGTACAAGAAGACTGACTCTTCTCACTGACTATGATGTGAACCATTCCTGTGACACTCGTTATAGATTCCGATGCTTCACTTCATATTTACTGTATCCCTCTGACCTTCTTATTGACGATGAAACACAGAAATTGCATCGGAATGAAATACTAAAGGCACAATTCCGAATTAAGTACAAGGAGACTGTCTCTTCTTACTGTTGATGTTTTGAACCATTCCTGTGACACTAGTTATAGATTCCGATGCTTCACTCCTGGTTTACTGTATCCCTTGGACCTTCTTATTGACGATGAAACACAGAAATTGCATCGGAGTTAAATAGAAAAGGCACAATGCCAACTTAGGTACAAGAAGACTGACGCTTCTTACTGACTATGCTTTGAACCATTCCTGTGACACTAGTTATAGATTCCGATGCGTCACTCCAGGTTTACTATATCCCTTGGACCTTCTTATTGACGATGAAACACAGAAATTGCATAGGAATTAAATAGAAAAGGCACAATGCCGACTTAAGTACAAGAAGACTGACTTTTCTCACTGACTATGTTTTGGACCATTCCTGTGACACTAGTTATAGATTCCGATGCTTCACTTCAGGTTTAATGTATCCCTTGGACCTTCTTATTGACGATGAAACACAGAAATTGCATCTGAATTAAATACAAAAGGCACAATGCCGACTTAAGTACAAGAATACTGACTCTTCTTACTATCTATGTTTTGAACCATACCTGTGTCACTAGATATAGATTCCGATGCTTCACTTCAGTTTTACTGTATCCCTTGGACCTTCTTATTGAAGATGAAACACAGAAATTGCATCGGAATTAAATACAAAAGGTACAAAGCCGACTTAATTCAAGAATACTGACTCTTCTTACTGTCTATGTTTTGAACCATCCCTGTGACACTAGTCATAGATTCAGATGCTTCCCTCCAGGTTTACTGTATCCCTTGGATCTTCTTATTGACGATGAAACACAGAAATTGCATCGGAATTAAATACAAAACGCACAATGCCGACTTTAGTACAAGAAGACTGACTCTTCTTACTGACTATGTTTTGATTCATTCCTGTGAGACTAGTTATAGATTCCGATGCTTCACTCCAGGTTTACTGTATCCCTTGGACCTTCGTATTGACGATGAAACACAGAAATTGCATCGGAATTAAATACAAAAGGCACAATGCCGATTATGTACAAGAAGACTGAATCTTCTTACTGACTATGATTTGAACCATTTCTGTGACACTAGTTATAGATTCCGATGCTTCACTCCCGGTTTACTGTATCCCTTGGACATTCTTAATTACGATGAAACACAAAAATAGCATCAGAATTAAATACAAAAGGCACAATGCCGACATAAGTACAAGAAGACTGACTCTTCTTACTGACTATGTTTTGAACCATTCCTGTGACACTAGTTATAGATTCCGAAGCTTCACTCCAGATTTATTCTATCCCTTGGACCTCCTTATTGACGATGAAACACAGTAATTGCATCGGAATTAAATACAAAAGGCACAATGCCGACTTAAGTACAAGAAGACTGACTCTTCTTACTGACTATGTTTTGAACCATTCCTGTGACACTAGTTATAGATTCCGGTGCTTCACTTCAGGTTTACTGTATCCCTTGGACCTTCTAATTGACGATGAAACACAGAAATTGCATCTGAATTAAATACAAAAGGCACAATGCCGATTTAAGTACAAGAATACTGACTCTTCTTACTGTCTATGTTTTGAACCATCCCTGTGTCACTAGATATAGATTCCGATGCTTCACTCCAGGTTTACTGTATCCCTCTGACCTTCTTATTGACGATGAAACACAGAAATAGCATCGGAATTAAATAAAAAAGGCACAATGCCGACTTAAGTACAAGAAGACTGACTCTGCTTACTGTCTATGTTTGAACCATTCCTGTGACACTAGTTACAGATTCCGATGCTTCACTCCAGGATTACTGTATCCCTTGGACCTTCTTATTGACGATGAAACACAGAAATTGCATCGGAATTAAATACAAAACGCACAATGCCGACTTAAGTACAAGAAGACTGACTCTTATAAAGGCACATTTGCATGCCGAGCGTGAGTTTCCTCGGAAACGCGAAATATTAATTAAATAAATAATCAGTGACAAATAAATAAAGCCTATGGCACACAACTGCAGCGCTGTGTCGCTGATAAAACAAAAGCACAATTACGTTACTCTTATGTTTGATTAAAAAAGAGAGCTCTGGTTGAAGTGGTGCGAGAAGCACGTATTTTATTTTACTGTCTGGCACACCGCCATTTTTCATGTTATAGAAGAATATTGCGAGTTGCAACCACACTAGGCACTCGATTCTGTAAAGAATTTATATTTATAAAGGTAAGTAGGATTATGAACTGTAGGCTTATTCATTGAATATATCTGATTTAACTAACCGTGTAACTTTTTTATGTTTAGTAGACAATCACCTCTGTACGACGTATTGGCATGGCTGGCAAATTATTGTAATATTGAGATTTAGATTATGAGTCCGCACCTACCGCAGCAGTCTTTGGAAACGATTTAATTACGAAGTCCGATTATTTCAGTTTTATTTCACGGTCAACTACGAGTAACATTGCCTTTACGTAAAAGCCATTGTCAAGCGTCTGATAACGAATAATTAAACGTCCACGTTCCAGATAAGCAAAATATTAATTACAATTGCAATCACAATCACCATCATACAGATAGAATAATTAATATCTAAATAACAATATTTTTTTATTTATTTTTTTTATTTATTTTATGTTGGCGTCTGCGTGTCGGACTTGTTATTTTGACATTTGATACATTGTTCTCTTTGTTTCATGTAAAAAATCAACTTTCTGGACCTGGACTTCAATGTATGAGAGATAACAAAATCTGAAGATATTTTCCAATTCTGAAATTTTGTCGGAAGACGCAATGAAACTTCCAGCAAAATAAGGTAAGACGCAGCATCTTTGCATTAGCAGGCTTGACCAGACGTATAATTCAGTGTATTAGCTTTTCAGTAAATTCTGTAGTGTTTCTTTTCCGCATAGCAGTTTCAGTGATAAATTTCATTCGCAGTACTTTTCCCTAAACAATAACGTATGCAACAATACCAATACACGAGTGTACAATATGGCCGACTTCTGTACGATATCATGTAACATGGCCAGCAGCCATTACCAATAATCTCAAATTCAGTTTATATTTTTAAATTAACAGACAGCCATTGTTGCTACGAGCGATTCATGCTCAACTACATTTTATTTTCAAATCAGTGTCAAAAATATTCTTGAAACATATATCACGTGTGGCATGGTAATAACTAGAAAACAATACGCAAAAATGGAACAGCAAAGACGTACTATTCAGACGCAATCCGACTCGGACGTGAGACAAGTGTTAGAAAATGGCTTTACGACAGCAACCGGTAGTGACGATTCATCAAACATTGACGCAAGTGTTGACGAAAATTTTGACGATAGGCCGTCCACTAGAAAAATTTCAAAATCTCAATCAGAGCCCATGTTAATGCATGACGTCACGTCTAATGACGCGGCGGGGGCAGAGACCTTGCAAACGGTAAACATTGCCGACATGTTACAAATGCTAATGAAACAAAACGCAGAAAATATGGCAACCATAAGGAAAGAGAACGCCGAAAACATGGCAACCTTAAAGGCACAATTAGAGACACAAAATGAACAGTTAAAAACACAAAATGACGAAATCAAATCTGATCTCATAGCAATGAAGATAGGTAGTGACACATTATGTAAGCGTGTGGAACTTATAGACGCCACACTGACCAAACAGATGACTGAACTCAGTACTAAATTTTCCCAGCTTAATACGAGACAAGAAAAGACTACAACTGACGTAGCACTTTTACAGACACAAGTAAAAAACCTTAATGTCACGTGTGAAGTTCTTACTGAACAAATTCAAACATATCCTTCAGTACATGACAACCTTGAAAAACGAATTACTGACGTACAGAATAAATTTGACAATGTTGAACAACACCAGACTGACATCTTACAATCAGATGCCACAGCTCATTTTCAAAATATTAATAAAGAATTTCATGATTGGGTTGAGAACAAAGACAAACATTTTGATAGATGCTTACGTGAAAATTTACCAACAATTGTGCACGACTCCGTAGCGCAATACATTACTAATAACAAACAGCTGATCAGTGACGCAGTACAATCCGTCACTGCACCCATGAGACAATTCACCGATCAACTACAGTCTGAATGTAACGAAAATATCAGTCAAAATGTACAGTTCAGAAACCAATATACATTCGAGTATGATACACACATTCCGCACACGACAAATACACAAGAACAAAACACACCACGACTACAACACATACCACGATGTGCAAACACAAACACAAGCTATTATCATGGTAAACCACAGCAACATTATCGTAATTACTCGCCAGCTGAACATACCAGTAATTACAGTGGAATAAATCCATATCACAATGCGAAGGAAGATGAAAGCTTAATGAAACACAGGCAATTTCAGATTTTTATCCCAGAAAAACGAACCATTCATCCGGTGATTTTTCTTAAATCTTTTAGTAACGCATTTCCACACACTTGGAGTGACCGGAAAAAGATTTCATATATTGTCGGTTACATCCAAGGCGATGCAGCTGTCTGGGCATACAGTCACGCTGACGTATGTACCACGTACACTGAGTTTGAGCGTGCTTTTCTGAACAAATTCTGGTCGCAATCCGTCCAGGAGCGACTCAGAAGACAAATTTTAGAACCTGAAACTTTTAACAGTAAAAATGGTAACTTACGCAGATATTTTGAAAAATACTTTAACATGGGACACTTTTTAGACGAACCAGTCGCAACGCGTGATATACTCCGTGCGTTGAAGGCCAAATTGCCTTTCAACATTAAAGAAAAACTCCTACATATCCCGGATGACGATTCAGATTATTTTTTAACAGCCTTAGATTCGGTTGACATGTTACTTGAAGATCAGCGCTTCGCGCGGCAAAACAGCAGCCACAATGTTTACACTAGTGGTATGCAAAACATGCAGGCTTGCCAACACAATTCTGGCGCGCCCACAGTTGGATACGCGGTACAACAAAAACAGAAAACTCACATGCCGTCTCAGTACGGAAATCAAAATCAACACGCGTATTCCAATACAAACAATAGTTACAACAGTAATAACATTTCATGTGGCAATCCATACAAAAGGCACCGCGGTAATAACTACAACGGTAACAACGGATACAAAGGTAATAACAAAAACACAAACAGAAATAGAAATAATAATAACTACGAGCCAAGACAGCATCAAGGTTGGACTCGTAATGATCAGTACTTTCATTCAAACTCTGCTTTACCACAGCATCCACCAGGAGAATATTGGAGCATACCTTACGACCGACAGGTAAGTTATAATGCGCAACAGCAACAACAACCGCAAAAGTTTGGAGATCATAATAGGCAATATCCGAATGTGAATATAATAGAAATGACACCTGATGCACTACCTCAATCTGTGTCAGTACCTAGTACAAATGATAATCCAACAAACTAGAAACAGTCACTACTTTGCCCCAGGTCGTGGCTGAAGAATTCTTGGGGGGCGACTTCAATGTTAATCAGTTATTTGACACCACACTTGAACAACGGAATAATGATATGCCGAGTAATTCTAAACAAAAACTACCTGTTTTATTTATAAGATACAACCACAATAACAATATATCAGATGAACTTTTACAAGACAGTACACAATGTCGTTTAAACACAAATGAAATTGTTTTAGCATCTACCACTGGTGTAGTAGGTGGGATTCCAACTACTATTATCCTAGATACAGGTGCAGCTGTGAGCGTTTTGTCTTTTAATTTCTATAAAAAGATGTGTGAATTGGAACCTGTGCCTGGGTTACCTGCCCAAAACTGTAAAATAACTACTGCACTAGGTAATAAGTCATGTAGGGTTACGAAGCAAGTTTTTGTAAACGTTAAAATAGGTAATGGAACCGTACAATGGCCATTCCTGGTTGTACAAAACCTTGTGACAAATTGCATATTAGGAATAGATATTATGAGCGAGAAGGACTGCATTATAGACTTCTCCAAAGGTAAATGTATTTTAAATGATGAAAGCAGGGTAATTATTATTGATTTGGACAGGAGAACTCTAAAGCATGACAAACACTGTACAGGGTACAAGGTTCAGTTAGTACTTGACAATGACATTCAAGACATGCAAACACACTCATCTGACACAGAGATAATGGACTTGAAAACATTGCTTGATCATAAGATAAGTGAAGCTACAGCTCTCAGTGTACATGAACGTATAAAACTACAGGAAGTGTTATCCAAATATTTACAGGTTTTTACCAAACGATTAGGTGTTATCAACACGTATGTGTACAAGATTGAAGTTAAGCCTCACAAGATCTTCTACCATAAGACATATAACGTACCGTTATCTCAACGACCTGCTGTGTGGCAAGAATTAAAACAAATGTTAGACTGAAAGGTTATTGAACCATCCACCTCACCTTATTCTAGTCCTCTACTTGTTGTCAAAAAATCAAATGGAAGCATTAGGTTAGTGTTAGACGCACGAGCTATTAATGAAATAATTTTACCGGTTCACACAAAACCTGAAAATTTAGAAGAGCAATTACAGAAATTTCTAGATGCAAAATATTTTTCCACAATAGATCTCGCTAATTCGTTTTGGCAGGTGGGTATCACTCCTGATTCTCGGAAATATACTGCATTTATGTTCGGGGGGCGAACCTATCAGTTATGTGTTCTACCCTTCGGACTGAATGTCAGCTCTGGGGTATTCATTACAGCCCTGGATACCGTGCTTGGCGACGATTTAGTTGAGACAGTCACACACTATGTAGATGATATACTGATAGCTACACAATCCTGGAATGAACACGTTGACACACTTCAAAGAATTTTAGAAAAATTTGCACAAGCTGGAGTCACAGCCAACCTAAGAAAATCAAAATTTGGTTGCAGTGAGATAAAGTATTTAGGACATATCATTAATTCACAGGGCATACGTCCGGATCCCAGTAAATTAGATGCTATCAGAAACTTTCCTAGCCCTCGAACTAAAAAGCAGTTAAAATCATTCCTTGGGCTATGTTCATTTTTCAGACGTTTTTTGCCACAACCACTTTTCAACAGTAAACATCTGCTAAATCTACTCAGAAAGAATCAAGTTTGGATCTGGTCGGAACAGTGCCAGAATGACTTTAATACAATTAAATATGCTTTAGTGAATGCTAACATATTGAGCCATCCAGATTTCAATTTAGATTTTTGTATGACTTGTGACGCTTCACGTACTGGCTTGGGCTGTTGCTTATTTCAAGTTGTAAAGAATAAAGAGGAGGAACAGATAAGAATTATTGGGTTTGCGAGTCGCACTCTAACTGAATGTGAGCGTGCATACTCCACTACTGAGTTAGAAACACTTTCCATAGTATGGGCATTCAAGAAATTCAATTATTATTTATTTGGAAAACATACGGTAATTTACACCGGTCACCAGGCCCTGACATTTTTGTTAACTTGTAAACTTGTACATCCTAGACTATCACGATGGGCAGTTACACTTCAGAACTACTCCATTGAAATTAAGATCATAAGAGGTAAGGACAACACCATTGCAGACACTTTGTCTAGACTTCCACAAGGTATGAATGATACCAACAGTGACTTAGAAAATAAAAATGACTACAGGATTCTCTTAATGAAAGACAAGCAGTATCACCAATATTATATTGATATGTGCAGAAACATGGCTGAATTACAAAAATCTGATCCTCACTGGTATAAGATAATAACATTACTGGTAGAAAAACACAATCATCCTTTGACTAAGTATTACAAGTTACACAATGATGTGCTGTTTTAGCGACGACATCCAAATGCTACTAACTGGTGTGTATGCATTCCAAAAGAGTCTGAACGTAATTTAATTTGGCACACACACTTAGTTTGGGGTCATTATGGGACAAAAAAGTGTTTAGCGAAGCTCAGTACATACTGTTATTTTAGCAATATGAGAAGAAAAATTTACAGGGAACTGAAAACATGTGTCATATGTCAAAAATCAAAACCTCAGAATTGATCCACAAAAACAGATTTACATTCTATTTTACCCAGTAAACCCCTGGAAATTCTGTGTACTGACATCAGTGGACCGCATCCAGCACTCTCTGGAGGCGTCAAATATATCTTAGCTTTTTACGATATATTTTCTAAACATGTAAAACTTTATGCTTTAAAATCCGCCACTGCAAGTGCTATAATACGAAGATTCTCAAGTGATTACCTGACGCACGTGGGAAAACCTAAAGCAATTCTGTCAGATAATGCAGCATACTACTCTGGGTACAAATGGAGAAATTTCTTGAAGGACAATAACATCAAAAGTATATTTATTTCGAGGTTTAGTCCACAATGTAACGCGACTGAGAGACTTTTCCGAGAATTAAACCGTTTCATGAGGACCTATATTTCATCAAAACATACTAATTGGGTGTCCTACCTAAGTCTTTTCGAAGACGTACACAATAACTTAAATATTTACGATACGAATTACACACCTAACGAGATCATGTTCAATTGCAAACAGAACGATCAGTGGATAGAATCATTACCTAAGTTGTCAGACAAGGAAATCACACCTGAACTGAAAATAAAAGAAGTATTGACTACATTGACACATCACGCACAAATACGAAACAAACATCACAGAAACATAGTAAAAAGAAAACAAAAATTCGAGGTAGGAATGCTTGTACTACTTCGTACTCATCATAAATCTGTAGCACTCAAACGACGCAACGCTAAGTGGCGTCTGCTATATGAAGGACCTTATATAATTGTTAACATACCACATCCTGGTGCGTATCTGTTACAACATCCTAGAACTAACAAAATTATTGGGCTATACGCACACCGAGATCTTAGAGCATTTCATGCTGAATAATGTCAAAGTCATACCCATCAAAATATTGCTAAGCAACTCGAAAAACTCTGTTGTTACAACACAGATAATAAGTAGTATAGAAATTTTCATTTCAGCGGTTCCAGTGACGCAGTTGAAGACAGAAGAACTCTTCTTTCAGCGCGCGCCTCCACCTGAAAGACGGAATACTAAAGTAAAATTTATGATTACGTAGCAGTGGATGACATATAAATTTTTCACGGAACATTTGTTACTGAAGGTACCACTGACTTGGTGTGACACCTGACGAACTGACAGACGTCATCTGTGAAGCGATCTTTTACTTTGAGAAATAGATTAGACGCACATCTCTCAACACGAAAAGCATCTATCAGTAGTCAAGGCCACACAGACACTCTACACACACGCACAAAACGCGAGGAATCGAACATTTTCTCTCTCTTACTATTTTGAATATTTATTGAGTAGTGAAAACGCCTGGTCTTGCCTACTGATGTAATGAATGTTGTGTCTAACCTATCTTAATTTCAGATGACATCACAAAAAACATCGATAATATCCCAGCAAAACCGCTAAAGAGGATGTAAATATCGACAATTCATGTAATCAAACGTGACACAATGTAATAACCTATAGCTATGTAATGATGATGTAAACATGTTTATGTGCAACTGTATTATGTTTATGCTAAGAAAATATGTGACGTGTGTATGTATAATTACTTATTTTTTTAACTGATGTATAGTGTAACTGTTACTATGTAAAAATTTGAACAAAACGAGTGCCAAAAAGACATTGCATAGCGAACCACTGTCCACGGACATTAACGAACATTACTAACTCTGCAACTACGCGGAAACCTATGTGAAAGAAACTGTTAATGTCATTCATTATGCAGCGTATCTATGTGAACGCGATGAACGATTTCCTTGATTAATAACTACGAACATTTAGATGAGCTATATTCATCAAAAAACTGAAAATGTGAAGTGCATAATTCGTGCATCCTCTAGTGATATTACTACAGTACCCAACTTCAAGATGTTAACTGGATTAAATGGACACAAAGTGCCTGTCCAGAAAACAACACGACGGGTGGAAGAATTTTGGTTGGAACTTCAGGGAATGAAATGTTCTCGAAATGTGACGGACACTCTTACCTGGACTGTCCAAGGATCGACGCCAGCTATGTGCCGTCCGAGGTTCTGCAACCAAGCTTCCACGGAATGTAAAAAAACGAACTGCACGCGGACCAATTACTCGACGGGTCACGTCTGATCTGTAATAAGCAATGCTTTTAGTCACAACCAACTGCATCACTACGACTATAATGGAAATGGGAAATGGACACGCTTATGTATTAATCACGTTGTTATACAACGATGTTACTGTGATCAAAAAACTTTACCACGACGATACTAACCAGTAAAAAATTATTGTGCAGCGGATGAATATGAACTGAAATAACGACACGATGTGTATAGGTCAACGCACCTGAAAAATACGGACATTTTTCTTTGAAGTATTTCAAGCAATACTATGTAACTAAGAACATTCAACAATCTAAGTTGTATTGTGTTATAACAAATATTGTAAATTTAAAACTAAGTTACCTGTCATAGAATGTAGTCTTCATATGTAATCTTGGTTGAATATTTTCTTTGTGCAACGACTGAAAAACGGGCGCACACGAACAATATGATCTGCAATACTGTGCCACGTGATCTAACTGTACGATATAACGGCAGTGCCGCAGTTACGCAGATGCTTCTGCGCATGCGCGCACTCTATCTGCCAACATAAGAACTTTTACGGCGCACCCGCGTCATTCAAATTTTGTATAAAATGTGTATAATGTGTGATGTAAGTCATGTAAATAGTTGTAGATAACTTAGATTTTCTTGTGCCCTTAGGTGAATTGCTCGCCTGCAGGTGTGTCCTTTCGCCTCGCAATTCAGGGGGCAACATAATGGCACATTTGCATGCCGAGCGTGAGTTTCCTCGGAAACGCGAAATATTAATTAAGTAAATAATCAGTGACAAATAAATAAAGCCTATGGCACACAACTGCAGCGCTGTGTCGCTGATAAAACAAAAGCACAATTACGTTTTTCTTATGTTTGATTAAAAAAGGAGAGCTCTGGTTGAACTGGTGCGAGAAGCACGTATTTTATTTTATTGTCTAGCACACCGCGATTTTTCATGTTATAGAAGAATACTGCGAGTTGCAACCACACTAGGCACTCGATTCTGTAAAGAATTTATATTTATAAAAGTAAGTAGGATTATGAACTGTAGGCTTATTCATTGAATATATCTGATTTAACTAACTGTGTAACTTTTATATGTTTAGTAGACAATCACCTCTGTACGACGTATTGGCATGGCTGGCAAATTATTGTAATATTGAGATTTAGATTATGAGTCCGCACCTACCGCAGCAGTCTTTGGAAACGATTTAATTACGAAGTCCGATTATTAAAGTTTTATTTCACGGTCAACTACGAGTAACATTGCCTTTACGAAAAAGCCATTGTCAAGCGTCTGATAACGAATAATTAAACGTCCACGTTCCAGATAAGCAAAATATTAATTACAATTGCAATCACAATCACCATCATACAGATAGAATAATTAATATTTAAATAACAATATATTTTTTTATTTATTTTATTTATTTTATACTCGTCTTACTGACTATGCTTTGAACCATTCCTGTGACACTAGTTATAGATACCGATGCTTCACCTCAGGTTTACTGTATCCCTAGGACCTTCTTATTGACGATGAAACACAGCAGTTCAATCGGAATTAAATAGAAAAGGCACAATGCCGACTTAAGTATAAGAAAACTGACTCTTCCTACTGGCTATGTTTTGAACCATTTCTGTGACACTAGTTATAGATTCCGATGCTTCACTTCAGGTTTACTGTATCCCTTGGACCTTCTTATTGACGATGAAACACAGAAATTGCATCCGAATTAAATACAAAAGGCACAATGCGACTTATGTACAAGAAGACTGACTCTTCTTACTGACTATGGTTTGAACCATTCCTGTGACACTAGTTATTGACTCTGATGCTTCACTTCAGGTTTACTGTATCCCTTGGACCTTCTTATTGAAGATGAAACACAGAAATTGCATCGGAATTAAATACAAAAGGTACAATGCCGACTTAAGTACAAGAATACTGACTCTTCTTACTTTCTATGTTTTGAACCATCCCTGTGTCACTAGATATAGATTCCGATGCTTCACTCCAGGTTTACTGTATCCCTCTGACCTTCGTATTGACGATGAAACACAGAAATTGCATCGGGATTAAATACAAAAGGCACAATGCCGACTTTAGTACAAGAAGACTGACTCTTCTTACTGATTATGTTTTGAACCATTTCTGTGACACTAGTTATAGATTCCGATGCTTCACTCCCGGTTTACTTTATCCCTTGGACATTCTGAATTACGATGAAACACAAAAATAGCATCGGAATTAAATACAAAAGGCACAATGCCGACTTAAGTACAAGAAGACTGACTCTTCTTACTGACTATGTTTTGAACCATTCCTGTGACACTAGTTATAGATTCCGAAGCTTCACTCCAGATTTACTCTATCCCTTGGACCTCTTTATTGACGATGAAACACAGTAATTGCATCGGAATTAAATACAAAAGGCACAATGCCGACTTAAGTACAAGAAGACTGACTCTTCTTACTGACTATGTTTTGAACCATTCCTGTGACACTGGTTATAGATTCCGGTGCTTCACTTCAGGTTTACTGTATCCCTTGGACCTTCTTATTGACGATGAAACACAGAAATTTCATCTGAATTAAATACAAAAGGCACAATGCCGAGTTAAGTAAAAGAATACTGACTCTTCTTACTGTCTATGTTTTGAACCATCCCTGTGTCACTAGATATAGATTCCGATGCTTCACTCCAGGTTTACTGTATCCCTCTGACCTTCGTATTGACGATGAAACACAGAAATTGCATCGGAATTAAATACAAAACGCACAATGCCGGATTAAGTACAAGAAGACTGACTCTTCTTACTGACTATGTTTTGAACCATTCCTGTGACACTAGTTATAGATTCTGATGCTTCCCTTCCTGTTTACTGTATCCCTTAGACCTTCTTACTGACGATGAAACACAGAAATTGCATCGGAATTAAATTCAAAAGGCACAGTGCCGAATTAAGTACAAGAATACTTACTCTTCTTACTGTCTATGTTTTGAACCATCCCTGTGACACTAGTTATAGATTCCGATGCTTCACTCCAGGTTTACTGTATCCCTCTGCCGTTCTTATCGACGATGAAACACAGAAATTGCGTTGGAATTAAATACAAAACGCACAATGCTGAATTAAGTACAAGAAGACTGACTCTTCTTACTGACTATGTTTTGAACCATTCCTTTGACACTAGTTATAGATTCCGATGCTTCGCTCTAAGTTTACAGTATCCCTTGGACCTTCTTATTGACGATGAAACACAGAAATAGCATCGGAATTAAATAAAAAAGGCACAATGCAGACTTAAGTACAAGAAGAGTGACTCTGCTTATTGTCTATGTTTGAACCATTCCTGTGACACTAGTTACAGATTCCGATGCTTCACTCCAGGATTACTGTATCCCTTGGACCTTCTTAATGATGATGAAACACAGAAATTGCATCGGAATTAAATACAAAAGGCACAATGCCGACTTAATTACGAGAAGACTGACTCTTATAAAGGCACATTTGCATGCCGAGCGTGAGTTTTCTTGGAAACGCGAAATATTAATTAAATAAATAATCAGTGACAAATAAATAAAGCCTATGGCACACAACTGCAGCGCTGTGTCGCTGATAAAACAAAAGCACAATTACGTTACTCTTATGTTTGATTAAAAAAGCAGAGCTCTGGTTGAAGTGGTGCGAGAAGCACGTATTTTATTTTATTGTCTGGCACACCGCCATATTTCATGTTATAGAAGAATACTGCGAGTTGCAACCACACTAGGCACTCGATTCTGTAAAGAATTTATATTTATAATAGTAAGTAGGATTATGAACTGTAGGCTTATTCATTGGATATATCTGATTTAACTAACTGTGTAACTTTTTTATGTTTAGTAGACAATCGCCTCTGTACGACGTATTGGCATGGCTGGCAAATTATTGTAATATTGTGATTTAGATTATGAGTCCGCACCTACCTCAGCAGTCTTTGGAAACGATTTAATTACGAAGTCCGATTATTTCAGTTTTATTTCATGGTCAACTACGAGTAACATTGCCTTTACGAAAAAGCCATTGTCAAGCGTCTGATAACGAATAATTAAACGTCCACGTTCCAGATAAGCAAAATATTAATTACAATTGCAATCACAATCGCCATCATACAGATAGAATAATTAATATCTAAATAACAATATTTTTTATTTATTTTTTTTATTTATTTCATATTGGCGACTGCGTGTCGGACTTGTTATTTTGTCATTTGTTACATTGTTCTCTTTGTTTCATGTAAAAAATCAACTTTTAGGGCCTGTACGTCAATGTATGAGAGATAACAAAATCTGAAGATATTTTCCAATTCTGAAATTTTGCCGGAAGACGCAATGAAACTTCCAGCAAAATAAGGTAAGACGCAGCATCTTTGCATTAGCAGGCTTGACCAGACGTATAATTCAGTGTATTGTCTTTTCAGTAAATTCTGTAGTGTTTCTTTTCCGCATAACAGTTTCAGTGATAAATTTCATTCTCAGTACTTTTCCCTAAACAATAACGTATGCAACAATACCAATACACGAGTGTACAATATGGCCGACTTCTGTACGATATCATGTAACATGGCCAGCAGCCATTACCAATAATCTCAAATTCAGTTTATATTTTTAAATTAACAGACAGCCATTGTTGCTACGAGCGATTCATGCTCAACTACATTTTATTTTCAAATCAGTGTCAAAAATTTTCTTGAAACATATATCACGTGTGGCATGGTAATAACTAGAAAACAATACGCAAAAATGGAACAGCAAAGACGTACTATTCAGACGCAATCCGACTCGGACGTGAGACAAGTGTTAGAAAATGGCTTTACGACAGCAACCGGTAGTGACGATTCATCAAACATTGACGCAAGTGTTGACGAAAATTTTGACGATAGGCCGTCCATTAGAAAAATTTCAAAATCTCAATCAGAGCCCATGTTAATGCATGACGTCACGTCTAATGACGCGGCGGGGGCAGAGACCTTGCAAACGGTAAACATTGCCGACATGTTACAAATGCTAATGAAACAAAACGCAGAAAATATGGCAACCATAAGGAAAGAGAACGCCGAAAACATGGCAACCTTAAAGGCACAATTAGAGACACAAAATGAACAGTTAAAAACACAAAATGACGAAATCAAATCTGATCTCATAGCAATGAAGATAGGTAGTGACACATTATGTAAGCGTGTGGAACTTATAGACGCCACACTGACCAAACAGATGACTGAACTCAGTACTAAATTTTCCCAGCTTAATACGAGACAAGAAAAGACTACAACTGACGTAGCACTTTTACAGACACAAGTAAAAAACCTTAATGTCACGTGTGAAGTTCTTACTGAACAAATTCAAACATATCCTTCAGTACATGACAACCTTGAAAAACGAATTACCGACGTACAGAATAAATTTGACAATGTTGAACAACACCTGACTGACATCTTACAATCAGATGCCACAGCTCATTTTCAAAGTATTAATAAAGAATTTCATGATTGGGTTGAGAACAAAGACAAACATTTTGATAGATGCTTACGTGAAAATTTACCAACAATTGTGCACGACTCCGTAGCGCAATACATTACTAATAACAAACAGCTGATCAGTGACGCAGTACAATCCGTCACTGCACCCATGAGACAATTCACCGATCAACTACAGTCTGAATGTAACGAAAATATCAGTCAAAATGTACAGTTCAGAAACCAATATACATTCGAGTATGATACACACATTCCGCACGCGACAAATACACAAGAACAAAACACACCACGACTACAACACATACCACGATGTGCAAACACAAACACAAGCTATTATCATGGTAAACCACAGCAACATTATCGTAATTACTCGCCAGCTGAACATACCAGTAATTACAGTGGAATAAATCCATATCACAATGCGAAGGAAGATGAAAGCTTAATGAAACACAGGCAATTTCAGATTTTTATCCCAGAAAAACGAACCATTTATCCGGTGATTTTTCTTAAATCTTTTAGTAACGCATTTCCACGCAATTGGAGTGTCCGGAAAAAGATTTCATATATTGTCAGTTACATCCAAGGCGATGCAGCTGTCTGGGCATACAGTCAAGCTGACGTATGTACCACGTACAGTGAGTTTGAGCGTGCTTTTCTGAACAAATTCTAGTCGCAATCCGTCCAGGAGCGACTCAGAAGACAAATTTTAGAACCTGAAACTTTTAACAGTAAAAATGGTAACCTACGCAGATATTTTGAAAAATACTTTAACATGGGACACTTTTTAGACGAACCAGTCGCAACGCGTGATATACTCCGTGCGTTGAAGGCCAAATTGCCTTTCAACATTAAAGAAAAACTCCTACATATCCCGGATGACGATTCAGATTATTTTTTAACAGCCTTAGATTCGGTTGACATGTTACTTGAAGATCAGCGCTTCGCGCGGCAAAACAGCAGCCACAATGTTTACACTAGTGGTATGCAAAACATGCAGGCTTGCCAACACAATTCTGGCGCGCCCACAGTTGGATACGCGGTACAACAAAAACAGCAAACTCACATGCCGTCTCAGTACGGAAATCAAAATCAACACGCGTATTCCAATACAAACAATAGTTACAACAGTAATAACATTTCATGCGGCAATCCATACAAAAGGCACCGCGGTAATAACTACAACGGTAACAACGGATACAAAGGTAATAACAAAAACACAAACAGAAATAGAAATAATAATAACTACGAGCCAAGACAGCATCAAGGTTGGACTCGTAACGATCAGTACTTTCATTCAAACTCTGCTTTACCACAGCAGCCACCAGGACAAAATTGGAGCATACCTTACGACCGACAGGTAAGTTATAATGCGCAACAGCAACAACAACCGCAAAAGTTTGGAGATCATAATAGGCAATATCCAAATGTGAATATAATAGAAATGACACCTGATGCACAACCTCAATCTGTGTCAGTACCTAGTACAAATGATAATCCAACAAACTAGAAACAGTCACTACTTTGCCCCAGGTCGTGGCTGAAGAATTCTTGGGGGGCGACTTCAATGTTAATCAGTTATTTGACACCACACTTGAACAACAGAATAATGATATGCCGAGTAATTCTAAACAAAAACTACCTGTTTTATTTATAAGATACAACCACAATAACAATATATCAGATGAACTTTTACAAGACAGTACACAATGTCGTTTAAACACAAATGAAATTGTTTTAGCATCTACTACTGGTGTAGTAGGTGGGATTCCAACTACTATTATCCTAGATACAGGTGCAGCTGTGAGCGCTTTGTCTTTTAATTTCTATAAAAAGATGTGTGAATTGGAACCTGTGCCTGGGTTTCCTGCCCAAAACTGTAAAATAACTACTGCACTAGGTAATAAGTCATGTAGGGTTACGAAGCAAGTTTTTGTAAACGTTAAAGTAGGTAATGGAACCGTACAATGGCCATTCCTGGTTGTACAAAACCTTGTGACAAATTGCATATTAGGAATAGATATTATGAGCGAGAAGGACTGCATTATAGACTTCTCCAAAGGTAAATGTATTTTAAATGATGAAAGCAGGGTAATTATTATTGATTTGGACAGGAGAACTCTAAAGCATGACAAACACTGTACAGGGTACAAGGTTCAGTTAGTACTTGACAATGACATTCAAGACATGCAAACACACTCATCTGACACAGAGATAATGGACTTGAAAACATTGCTTGATCATAAGATAAGTGAAGCTACAGCTCTCAGTGTACATGAACGTATAAAACTACAGGAAGTGTTATCCAAATATTTACAAGTTTTTACCAAACGATTAGGTGTTATCAACACGTATGTGTACAAGATTGAAGTTAAGCCTCACAAGATCTTCTACCATAAGACATATAACGTACCGTTATCTCAACGACCTGCTGTGTGGCAAGAATTAAAACAAATGTTAGACTGAAAGGTCATTGAACCATCCACCTCACCTTATTCTAGTCCTCTACTTGTTGTCAAAAAATCAAATGGAAGCATTAGGTTAGTGTTAGACGCACGAGCTATTAATGAAATAATTTTACCGGTTCACACAAAACCTGAAAATTTAGAAGAGCAATTACAGAAATTTCTAGATGCAAAATATTTTTCCACAATAGATCTCGCTAATTCGTTTTGGCAGGTGGGTATCACTCCTGATTCTCGGAAATATACTGCATTTATGTTCGGGGGGCGAACCTATCAGTTATGTGTTCTACCCTTCGGACTGAATGTCAGCTCTGGGGTATTCATTACAGCCCTGGATACCGTGCTTGGCGACGATTTAGTTGAGACAGTCACACACTATGTAGATGATATACTGATAGCTACACAATCTTGGAATGAACACGTTGACGCTCGTCAAAGAATTTTAGAAAAATTTGCACAAGCTGGAGTCACAGCCAACCTAAGAAAATCAAAATTTGGTTGCAGTGAGATAAAGTATTTAGGACGTATCATTAATTCACAGGGCATACATCCGGATCCCAGTAAATTAGATGCTATCAGAAACTTTCCTAGCCCTCGAACTAAAAAGCAGTTAAAATCATTCCTTGGGCTATGTTCATTTTTCAGACGTTTTTTGCCACAACCACTTTTCAACAGTAAACATCTGCTAAATCTACTCAGAAAGAATCAAGTTTGGATCTGGTCGGAACAGTGCCAGAATGACTTTAATACAATTAAATATGCTTTAGTGAATGCTAACATATTGAGCCATCCAGATTTCAATTTAGATTTTTGTATGACTTGTGACGCTTCACGTACTGGCTTGGGCTGTTGCTTATTTCAAGTTGTAAAGAATAAAGAGGAGGAACAGATAAGAATTATTGGGTTTGCGAGTCGCACTCTAACTGAATGTGAGCGTGCATACTCCACTACTGAGTTAGAAACACTTTCCATAGTATGGGCATTCAAGAAATTCAATTATTATTTATTTGGAAAACATACGGTAATTTACACCGATCACCAGGCCCTGACATTTTTGTTAACTTGTAAACTTGTACATCCTAGACTATCACGATGGGCAGTTACACTTCAGAACTACTCCATTGAAATTAAGATCATAAGAGGTAAGGACAACACCATTGCAGACACTTTGTCTAGACTTCCACAAGGTATGAATGATACCAACAGTGACTTAGAAAATAAAAATGACTACAGGATTCTCTTAATGAAAGACAAGCAGTATCACCAATATTATATTGATATGTGCAGAAACATGGCTGAATTACAAAAATCTGATCCTCACTGGTATAAGATAATAACATTACTGGTAGAAAAACACAATCATCCTTTGACTAAGTATTACAAGTTACACAATGATGTGCTGTTTTAGCGACGACATCCAAATGCTACTAACTGGTGTGTATGCATTCCAAAAGAGTCTGAACGTAATTTAATTTGGCACACACACTTAGTTTGGGGTCATTATGGGACAAAAAAGTGTTTAGCGAAGCTCAGTACATACTGTTATTTTAGCAATATGAGAAGAAAAATTTACAGGGAACTGAAAACATGTGTCATATGTCAAAAATCAAAACCTCAGAATTGATCCACAAAAACAGATTTACATTCTATTTTACCCAGTAAACCCCTGGAAATTCTGTGTACTGACATCAGTGGACCGCATCCAGCACTCTCTGGAGGCGTCAAATATATCTTAGCTTTTTACGATATATTTTCTAAACATGTAAAACTTTATGCTTTAAAATCCGCCACTGCAAGTGCTATAATACGAAGATTCTCAAGTGATTACCTGACGCACGTGGGAAAACCTAAAGCAATTCTGTCAGATAATGCAGCATACTACTCTGGGTACAAATGGAGAAATTTCTTGAAGGACAATAACATCAAAAGTATATTTATTTCGAGGTTTAGTCCACAATGTAACGCGACTGAGAGACTTTTCCGAGAATTAAACCGTTTCATGAGGACCTATATTTCATCAAAACATACTAATTGGGTGTCCTACCTAAGTCTTTTCGAAGACGTACACAATAACTTAAATATTTACGATACGAATTACACACCTAACGAGATCATGTTCAATTGCAAACAGAACGATCAGTGGATAGAATCATTACCTAAGTTGTCAGACAAGGAAATCACACCTGAACTGAAAATAAAAGAAGTATTGACTACATTGACACATCACGCACAAATACGAAACAAACATCACAGAAACATAGTAAAAAGAAAACAAAAATTCGAGGTAGGAATGCTTGTACTACTTCGTACTCATCATAAATCTGTAGCACTCAAACGACGCAACGCTAAGTGGCGTCTGCTATATGAAGGACCTTATATAATTGTTAACATACCACATCCTGGTGCGTATCTGTTACAACATCCTAGAACTAACAAAATTATTGGGCTATACGCACACCGAGATCTTAGAGCATTTCATGCTGAATAATGTCAAAGTCATACCCATCAAAATATTGCTAAGCAACTCGAAAAACTCTGTTGTTACAACACAGATAATAAGTAGTATAGAAATTTTCATTTCAGCGGTTCCAGTGACGCAGTTGAAGACAGAAGAACTCTTCTTTCAGCGCGCGCCTCCACCTGAAAGACGGAATATTAAAGTAAAATTTATGATTACGTAGCAGTGGATGACATATAAATTTTTCACGGAACATTTGTTACTGAAGGTACCACTGACTTGGTGTGACACCTGACGAACTGACAGACGTCATCTGTGAAGCGATCTTTTACTTTGAGAAATAGATTAGACGCACATCTCTCAACACGAAAAGCATCTATCAGTAGTCGAGGCCATACAGACACTCTACACACACGCACAAAACGCGAGGAATCGAACATTTTCTCTCTCTTACTATTTTGAATATTTATTGAGTAGTGAAAACGCCTGGTCTTGCCTACTGATGTAATGAATGTTGTGTCTAACCTATCTTAATTTCAGATGACATCACAAAAAACGTCGATAATATCCCAGCAAAACCGCTAAAGAGGATGTAAATATCGACAATTCATGTAATCAAACGTGACACAATGTAATAACCTATAGCTATGTAATGATGATGTAAACATGTTTATGTGCAACTGTATTATGTTTATGCTAAGAAAATATGTGACGTGTGTATGTATAATTACTTATTTTTTTAACTGATGTATAGTGTAACTGTTACTATGTAAAAATTTGAACAAAACGAGTGCCAAAAGGACATTGCATAGTGAACCACTGTCCACGGACATTAACGAACTTTACTAACTCTGCAACTACGCGGAAACCTATGCGAAAGAAACTGTTAATGCCATTCATTATGCAGCGTATCTATGTGAACGCGATGAACGATTTCCTTGATTAATAACTACGAACATTTAGGTGAGCTATATTCAGCAAAAAACTGAAAATGTGAAGTGCATAATTCGTGCATCGTCTAGTGATATTACTACAGTACAAAACTTCAAGATGTTAACTGGATTAAGTGGACACAAAGTGCCTGTCCAGAAAACAACACGACGGGTGGAAGAATTTTGGTTGGAACTTCAGGGAATGAAATGTTCTCGAAATGTGACGGACAATCTTACCTGGACTGTCCAAGGATCGACGCCAGCTATGTGCCGTCCGAGGTTCTGCAACCAAGCTTCCACGGAATGTAAAAAAAACGAACTGCACGTGGACCAATTACTCGACGGGTCACGTCTGATCTGTAATAAGCAATGCTTTTAGTCACAACCAACTGCATCACTATGACTATAATGGAAATGGGAAATGGACACGCTTATGTATTAATCACGTTGTTATACAACGATGTTACTGTGATCAAAAAACTTTACCACGACGATACTAACCTGTAAAAAATTATTGTGCAGCGGATGAATATGAACTGTAATAACGACACGATGTGTATAAGTCAACGCACCTGAAAAATACGGAAATTTTTCTTTGAAGTAGTTCAAAACAATACTATGTAACTAAGAACATTCAACAATCTAAGTTGTATTTTGTTATAACAAATATTGTAAATTTAAAACTAAGTTACCTGTCATAGAATGTAGTCTTCATATGTAATCTTGGTTGAATATTTTCTTTGTGCAACGACTGAAAAACGCGCGCACACGAATAATATGATCTGCAATACTGTGCCACGTGATCTAACTGTACGATATAACGGCAGTGCCGCAGTTACACAGACGCTTCTGCGCATGCGCGCACTCTATCTGCCAACATAAGAACTTTTACGGCGCACCCGCGTCATTTAAATTTTGTATATAATGTGTATAATGTGTGATGTAAGTCATGTAAATAGTTGTAGATAACTTAGATTTTCTTGTGCTTTTAGGTGAATTGCTCGCCTGCAGGTGTGTCCTTTCGCCTCGCAATTCAGGGGGCAATATAAAGGCACATTTGCATGCCGAGCGTGAGTTTCCTCGGAAACGCGAAATATTAATTAAATAAATAATCAGTGACAAATAAATAAAGCCTATGGCACACAACTGCAGCGCTGTGTCGCTGATAAAACAAAAGCACAATTACGTTACTCTTATGTTTGATTATAAAAGGAGAGCTCTGGTTGAAGTGGTGCGAGAAGCACGTATTTTATTTTATTGTCTGGCACACCGCCATATTTCATGTTATAGAAGAATACTGCGAGTTGCAACCACACTAGGCACTCGATTCTGTAAAGAATTTATATTTATAAAAGTAAGTAGGATTATGAACTGTAGGCTTATTCATTGAATATATCTGATTTAACTAACTGTGTAACTTTTTTATATTTAGTCGACAATCACCTCTGTACGACGTATTGGCATGGCTGGCAAATTATTGTAATATTGAGATTTAGATTATGAGTCCGCACCTACCGCAGCAGTCTTTGGAAACGATTTAATTACGAAGTCCGATTATTTCAGTTTTATTTCACGGTCAACTACGAGTAACATTGCCTTTACGAAAAAGCCATTGTCAAGCGTCTGATAACGAATAATTAAACGTCCACGTTCCAGATAAGCAAAATATTAATTACAATTGCAATCACAATCACCATCATACAGATACAATAATTAATATTTAAATAACAATATATTTTTTTATTTATTTTATTTATTTTATACTCTTCTTACTGACTATGCTTTGAACCATTCCTGTGACACTAGTTATAGATACCGATGCTTCACCTCAGGTTTACTGTATCCCTCTGCCCTTCTAATGGACGATGAAACACAGAAATTGCATCGGAATTAAATACAAAAGGCACAATGCCAAATTAGGTACAAGAAGACTGACTCTTCTTACTGACTATGTTTTGAACCATTCCTGTGACACTAGTTATAGATTCCGATGCTTCACTCCAGGTTTACTGTATCCCTTGGACCTTCTTATTGACGATGAAACACAGAAAATGCATCGGAATTAAATACAAAAGTCACAATGCCGACTTAAGTACAAGAAGACTGACTCTTCTTACTGACTATGTTTTGAACCATTCCTGTGACACTAGTTATAGATTCCGATGCTTCACTTCAGGTTTACTGTATCCCTCTGCCCTTCTTATGGACGATGAAACACAGAAATTGCATCGGAATTAAATACAAAAGGCACAATGCCAAATTAGGTACAAGAAGACTGACTCTTCTTACTGTCTATGTTTTGAACCTTTCATGTGACACTTGTTACGGATTCCGATGCTTCACTCCAGGTTTACTGTATCCCTTGGACCTTCTTATTGAAGATGAATCACAGAAATTGCATCGGAATTGAATACAAAAGGTACAATGCCGACTTAAGTACAAGAATACTGACTCTTCTTACTGTCTATGTTTTGAATCATCCCTGTGACACTAGTCATAGATTCCGATGTTTCACTCCAGGTTTACTGTATCCCTTGGACCTTCTTACTGACGATGATACACAGAAATTGCTTCGTAAATAATTACAAAAGTCACAATGCCGGCTAAATACAAGTAGACTGACGCTTCTTACTGACTATGTTCTGATCCTATCCTGTGACACTAGTTATAGATTCCGATGCTTCACTCCAGGTTTACTGTATCCCTTGGACCTTCTTATTGACGATGTAACACAGAAATTGCATCGGAATTAATTAATAAAGCACAATGCCGACTTAAGTACAAGAAGACTGACGCTACTTACTGTCTATGTTTTGAACCATTCCTGTGACACTAGTTATAGATTCCAATGCTTCACTCCAGGTTTACTATATCCCTTGGACCTTCTTATTGACGATGAAACAAGGAAATTGCATAGGAATTAAATAGAAAAGGCACAATGCCGACTTAAGTACAAGAAGACTGACTCCTCCTACTGTCTATGTTTTGAACCATTCCTGTGACACTAGTTATAGATTCCGATGCTTCACTTCAGGTTAACTGTATCCCTCTGACCTTCTTATTGACGATGAAACACAGAGATTGCATCGGAATTAAATACGTAAGTCACAATGCCGACTTAAGTACAAGAAGACTGACTCTTCCCACTGTCTATGTTTTGAACCATTCCTGTTACACTAGTTATAGATCAGATGCTATACTTCAGGTTTACTGTATCCCTTGGACCTTCTTATTGACAATGAAACACAGAAATTGCATCGGAATTAAATACAAAAGGCACAATGCCGACTTATGTACAAGAAGACTGACTCTTCTTACTGACTCTGTTGAAACCATTCCTGTGACACTAGCTATAGACTCTGATGCTTCATTTCAGGTTTACTGTATCCTTTTGACTTCTCATTGAAGATGAAACACAGATATTGCATCCGAATTAAATACCTAAGGCACAATGCCGACTTAAGTACAAGAATACTGACTCTTCTTACTGTCTATGTTTTGAACCATCCCTGTGACGCTAGTTATAGATTCCGATGCTTCACTCCAGGATTACTGTATCCCTTGGACCTTCTTATTGACGATGAAACACAGTAATTGCATCGGAATTAAATACAAATGACACAGTGCCGACATAAGTACAAGAAGACTGACTCATCTTACTGACTATGCTTTGAACCATTTTTGTGACACTCGTTATAGATTCCGATGCTTCACTCCCTGTTTACTGTATCCCTTGGTCCTTCTTATTGACGATGAAACACAGAAATTGGATCGGAATTAAATACAAAAGGCACAATGCCGACTTAAATACAAGAAGACTGACTCTTCTTTCTGACTTTGTTTTGAACCCTTCCTGTGACACTAGTTATAGATTCCGATGCTTCACTTCAGAATAATTGTATCCCTCTCACCTTCTTATTGACGATGAAACACAGAAATTGCATCGGAATGAAACTGAAAAGGCACAATGTCGACTGAATTACAAGAAGACTGACTCTTCTTACTGTCTATGTTTTGAACCATTGCTGCGACACTAATTATAGATTCCGATGCTTCACTCCAGGTTTACTGTATCCGTTGGACCTTCTTATTGACGATGTAACACAGAAATTGCATCGGAATTAAATACAAAAGGCACAATGCCGACTTAAGGACAAGAAGATTGACTCTTCTTACTGACTATGTTTTATACCATTCCTGTGACACTATCCATTGATTCCGATCTTCACTTCAGGTTTACTGTATCCCTCTGACCTTCTTATTGAGGATGAAAAACAGAAATTGCATCGGAATTAAACAGAAAAGGCACAATGTCGACTTAAGTACAAGAAGACTAACTCTTCTTACTGACTTTGTTTTGAACCATTTTTGTGACACTAGTTATAGATTCCGATGCTTCACCCCAGGTTTACTGTATCCCTTGGACCTTTTTATTGACGATGAAACACAGAATTTGCATCGGAATTAAATAGAAAAGGCACAATGTCGACTTAAGTACAGGAAGACTGACTCTTCTTACTGTCTATGTTTTGAACCATTCCCGTGACACTAGTTATAGATTCCGATGCCTCACTCCAGGTTTACTGTATCCCTTGGACCTTCTTATTGATGATGAAACACAGAAATTGCATCGGTATTATATACAAAAGGCAAAATGCAGACTTAAGTACACTAAGACTGAATGTTCTTAGTGTCTATGTTTTGAACCATTCCTGTGACACTAGTTATAGATTCCGATGCTACACTCCAGGTTTACTTTATCATTTGGACCTTCTTCTTGACGATGAAACACAGAAATTGGATCGGAATTAAATACAAAAGGCACAATGCCGACTTAGGACAAGAAGACTGACTCTTCTTACTGACTTTGATTTGAACCATTCCCGTGACACTAGTTATAGATTCCAATGTTCACTTCAGGGTATTGTATCCCTCTGACCTTCTTATTGACGATGAAACACAGAAATTGCATCGGAATTAAATAGAAAATGCACAATGTCGACTTAAGTAAAAGAAGACTGACTCTTCCTACTGTCTATGATTTGAACCATTCCTGTGACACTAGTTTTGGATTCTGATGCTTCAGACCAGGTTTACTGTATCCCTTGGACATTGTTATTGACGATGGAACACAGAAATTGCATCGTAATTAAACACAAAAGGCACAATGCCGACTTAAGTACAAGAAGACTGACTCTTCCTACTGTCAATGTTTTGAACCATTCCTGTGACACTAGTTATAGATTCCGATGGTTCACTTCTGGTTTACTGTATCCCTTGGACCTTGTTATTGACGATGGAACACAGAAATTGCATGGTAATTAAATAGAAAATGCACAATGCCGACATAAGTACAAGAGGACTGACTCTCCTTACTGACTATGATTTGAACCATTCCTGTGACACTAGTTATAGATTCCAATGATTCACTTCAGGTTTACTGTATCCCTTGGACCTTCTTATTGACGATGAAACACAGAAATTGCATCGGAATTAAATACAAAACGCAAAATGCCGACTTAAGTACACGAAGACTGACTCTTCTTACTGTCTATGTTTTTAACCAGTCCTGTGACACAAGTTATAGATTCCGATGCTACACTCCAGGTTTACTGTATCCCTTGGACCTTCTTATTGATGATTAAACACAGAAATTGCATCGGAATTATATACAAAAGGCACAATGCCGACTAAAGTACAAGAAGACCGACTCTTCCTACTGCCTATGTATTGAACCATTCCTGTGACACTAGTTTTGGATTCCGATGCTTCACCTTAGGTTTACTGTATCCCTCTGACCTTCTTATTGACGATGAAACACAGAAATTGCATCGGAATTAAATACAAAAGGCACAATGCCGACTTAAGTACAAGAAGACTCACTCTTCTTACTGTCTATGCTTTGAACCATTCCTTTGACACTAGTTATAAATTCCGATGCTTCACTTCAAGTTTACTGTATCCCTTGGACCTTCTTATTGACGATGAAACACAGAAATTGCATCGGAATTAAATACAAAAGGCACAATGCCGACATAAGGACAGGATGACTCACTCTTCTTACTGACTATGATTTGAACCACTCCATTTACAATAGTTATAGATTCCGATGCTTCACTCCAGGTTTACTGTATCCCTTGGTCCTTGTTATTGACGATGAAACTCAGAAAATGCATCGGAATTAAATAGAAAAGGCACAATGCCGACATAAGTACAAGTAGACTGACTCTTCTTACTTACTATGTTTTGAACCATTTGTGTGACACTAGTTATAGATTCCGATGATTCACTTCAGGTTTACTGTTTCCCTTGGACCTTCTTATTGACGATGAAACAAAGATATTGCATTGGAATTAAATACAAAAGCCAAAATGCCGACTTAAGTACACGAAGACTGACTGTTCTTACTGTCTATGTTTTGATCCATTCCTGTGACACTAGTTATAGACTCCGATGCTACACTCCAGGTTTACTGGATCCCTTGGACCTTCTTATTGACGATGAAGCACAGAAATTGCATCGGAATTAAATACAAAAGGCACAATGCCGACTTAAGGACAAGAAGACTGACTCTTCTTACTGACTTTGTTTTAAACCATTCCTGTGACACTAGGTATAGATTCCGATGCTTCACTTCAGGTTTACTGTATCCCTTGGACCTTCTTATTGACGATGAAACACAGAAATTGCATCGGAATTAAATACAAAAGGCACAATGCCGACTTAAGTACAAGAAGACTGGCTCTTCCTACTGTCTATGTTTTCAACCATTCCTGTGACACTAGTTATAGATTCCGATGCTACACTCCAGGTTAACTGTATCCCTTGGACCTTCTTATTGACGATGAAACACAGAAATTGGATCGGAGTTAAATACAAATGGCACAATGCCGGTTTAATGGTAAGAAGACTGACACTTCTTACTGACTTTTATTTTGAACCATTCCTGTGACACTAGTTATAGGTTCCGATGCTTTACTTCAGGTTAACTGTATCCCTTTGACCTACTTATTGACGATGAAACACAGAAATTGCATCGGAATTAAATAGAAAATGCACAATGTCGACTTAAGTACAAGAAGTCTGACTCTTCTTACTGTCAATGATTTGAACCATTCCTGTGACAATAGTTATAGATTCCGATGCTTCACTCCAGGTTTAATCTATCCCTTGGACCTTCTTATTGACGATGAAACACAGAAATTGCATCGGAATTAAATAGAACAGGCACAATGCCCAATCAAGTACAAGAAGACTGACTCTTCTTACTGACTATGTTTTGAACCATTCCTGTGACACTAGTTATAAATTCCGATGCTACACTTCAGGTTTACTGTATACCTTGGACCTTCTTATTGACGATAAAACACAGAGATTGCATCGGAATTAAATACAAAAGGCACAGTGCGAGTTAAGTACAAGAAGACTGACTCGTCCTACTGTCTACTTTTTGAACCATTCCTGTGACACTAGTTTTGGATTCCGATGCTTCACTTCAGGTTTACTGTATCCCTCTGACCTACTAATTGACGATGAAACACAGACATTGCATCGGAATTAAATACAAAAGGCACAATGCCGACTTAAGTACAAGGAGACTGACTCTTCCTACTGTCTATGTTTTGAACCATTCCTGTGACACTAGTTATAGACTCCGATGCTTCACTTCAGGTTTACTGTATCCCACTGACCTAATTGCCCATGAAACACAGATATTGCATCGGAATTAAATACAAAAGGCACCATGCCGGCTTAAGGACAAGAAGACTGACTCTTCCTACTGACTATGTTTTGAACCATTCCTGTGACACTAGCTATAGATCCCGATGCTTCACTTCAGGTTTACGGTATACCTGTGACCTTCTTAATGACGATGAAACACTGAAATTGCATCGGAATTATATACAATAGGCACAATGCCGACATAAGTACAAGAAGACTGACTCTTCTTACTGTCTATGTTTTGAAATATTGCATTGACACTAGTTATGGATTCCGATGCTTCACTCCTGGTTTACTGTATCCATTGGACCTTCTTACTGACGATGAAACACAGAAATTGCATCGGAATTAAATAGAAAAGGCACAATGACGACTTAAGTACAAGACGACTGACTCTTCTAACTGACTATTTTTTGAACCATTCCTGTGACACTAGTTATAGATTCCGATGCTTCACCTCAGGTTTACTGTCTCCCTTGGACCTTCTTATTGACGATGAAACACAGACATTGCATCGGAATTAAATACAAAAGGCAAAATGACGTCTTAAGTACACGAAGACTGACTCTTCTTACTGTCTATGTTTTGAACCATTCCTGTGACACTAGTTATAGATTCCGATGCTACAAATCAGGTTTACTGTACACCTTGGCCCTTCTTATTGACGATGAAACACAGAGATTGCATCGGAATTAAATACAAAAGGCACAGTGCCGACTTAAGTACAAGGAGACTGACTCTTCTTACTATCTATGTTTTGAACCATTCCTGTGACACTAGTTATAGATTCCGATGCTTCACTTCAGGTTTACTTTATCCCTCTGACCTTATTGCCGATGAAACACAGATATTACATCGGAATTAAATACAAAGGCAAAATGCCGGCTTAAGGACTGAAGACTGACACTTCTTACTGCCTATGTTTTGAACCTTTCCTGTGACACTAGTTATAGATTCCGATGCTTCACTTAAGGTTTACTGTATCCCTTGGACCATCTTATTGTCGATGAAACACAGAAATAGCATCGTAATTAAATAGAAAAGGCACTATGCTGACTTAAGTACATGAAGACTGACTCTTCTTACTGACCATTTTTTGAACCATTCCTGTGGCACTAGTTATAGATTCCGATGCTTCACTCCAGGTTTACTGTGTCCCTTGGACCTTCTAATTGACGATGAAACACAGAAATTGCATTGGAATGAAATACAAAACGCACAATGCCGACTTAAGGACAAGAAGACTAACTCTTCCCACTGACTATATTTTGAACCATTTCTGTGACACTAGTTACAGATTCCGATGCTTCCCTTCAGGTTTACTGTATGTCTCTGACCTTCTTATTGACATTGAAGCACAGAAATTGCATCGGAATTTAATGCAAAAGGCACAATGCCGACTTAAGAACAAGAAGACTGACTCTTCTTACTGACTATGATTTGAACCATTTCTGTGACACTAGCTATAGATTCCGATGCTTCACTTCAGGTTTACTGTATCCCTCTGACCGTCTTATTGACGATGAAACACAGAAATTGCGTCGGAATTAAATAGAAAAGGCACAATGCCGACTTAAGTACAAGAAGACTGACTCTCCTTACTGACTATGTTTCGAACCATTCCTGAGTCACTACTTATAGATTTCGATGCTTCACTTCAAGTTTACTGCATCCCTTGGACCTTCTTATTGACGATGAAACACAGAAATTGCATCGGAGTTAAATACAAAACGCAAAATGCCGACATAAGTACACGAAGACTGACTCTTCTTACTGTCTATGATTTGAACAATTCCTGTGACACTAGTTATAAATTCCGATGCTACACTCCAGGTTTACTGTATCCCTTTGACCTTCTTATTGACGATGAAACACAGACATTGCATCGGAATTAAATACAAAAGGCACAATGCCGACTTAAGGACAAGAACAATGACTATTCTTACTGACTTGGTTTTGTACCATAACTGTGACACTAGTTATAGATTCCGATTCTTCACTTCAGGTTTACTGTATCCCTTGGACCTTGTTACTGACGATGAAACTCAGAAATTGCATCGGAATTAAATACAAAAGGCACAATGTCGACTTAAGTACAAGAAGACTGACTCTTCCCACTGTCTATGTTTTGAACCATTCCTGTGACACTAGTTATAGATTCCGATGCTTCACTTCTGGTTTACTGTATCCCTTGGACCTTGTTATTGACGATGGAACACAGAAATTGCATGGTAATTAAATAGAAAAGGCACAATGCCAACATAAGTACAAGAAGACCGACTCTTCTTACTGACTATGATTTGAACCATTCCTGTGACACTAGTTATAGATTTCGATGATTCACTTCAGGTTTACTGTATCCCTTGGACCTTCTTATTGACGATGAAAGACAGAAATTGCATCGGAATTAAATACAAAACGCAAAATGCCGACTTAAGTACACGAAGACTGACTCTTCTTACTGTCTATGTTTTAACCATTCCTGTGACACTAGTTATAGATTCCGATGCTACACTCCAGGTTTACTGTATCCCTTGGACCTTCGTATTGACGATCAAACACAGAAATTGCATCGGAATTATATACAAAAGGCACAATGCTGACTAAAGTACAAGAAGATCGACTCTTCCTTCTGTCTATGTATTGAACCATTCCTGTGACACTAGTTATAGATTCCGATGCTTCACTTCAGGTTTACTGTATCCCTTGGATCTTCGTAGTGACGATGAAACACAGAAATTGCATTGGAATTAAATACAAAAGGCACAATGCCGACTTAAGTACATGGAGACCGACTCTCCCTACTGACTATGCTTTGAACCATTCCTGTAACACTAGTTACAGATTCAGATGCTTTACTTTAGGTTTACTGTATCCCTCTGTTCTTCTTATTGACGATGAAACACAGAAATTGCATCGGAATTAAATACAAAAGGCAAAATGCCGACTTAAGTACAATGAGGCTGACCCTTCTTCCTGTCTATGTTTTGAACCATTGCATTGACACTAGTTATAGATTCCGATGCTTCACTGCAGATTTACTGTATCCCTTGGACCTTGTTATTGACGATGAAACACAGTTATTGCATCGGAATTATATAGAAAAGGCACAATGCCGACTTAAGTACAAGAAGACTGACTCTTCTTACTGACTATGTTTTGAACCATTCCTGTGACATTAGTTATAGATTCCGATGCTTCAACTCAGGTTTACTGTGTCCCTTGGACCTTCTTATTGACGATGAAACACAGAAATTGCATCGGAATTAAATACAAAAGGCAAAATGCCGGCTTTAGTACACGAAGACTGACTCTTCTTACTGTCTATGTTTGACCCATTCCTGTGACACTAGTTATAGATTCCGATGCTTCACTTCAGAATAATTGGACCCTCTCACCTTCTTATTGACGATGAAACACAGAAATTGTATCGGAATTAAACAGAAAAGGCACAATGTCGACTGAAGTACAAGAAGACTGACTCTTCTTACTGTCTACGTTTTGAACCATTCCTGCGACACTAGTTACAGATTCCGATGCTTCACTCCAGGTTTACTGTATCCCTTGGACATTCTTATTGACGATGAAACACAGAAATTGCATCGGAATTAAATAGATAAGGCACAATGCCGACTTAAATACAAGAAGACTGACACTTCTTATTGACTTTGTTTTGAACCATTCCTGTGACACTAGTTACAGATTCCAATACTTCACTTCAGGTTTATTGTATCCCTCTGACCTTCTTATTGACGATGAAACACGGAAATTGCGTCGGAATTAAATAGAAAAGGCACAATGTCGACTTAAGTACAGGTAGACTGACTCTTCTTACTGTCTATGTTTTGAAGCATTCCTGTGACACTAGTCATAGATTCCGATGCTTCACTCCAGGTTTACTGCATCCCTTGGAACTTCTTATTGACGATGAAACAAAGATATTGCATTGGAATTAAATACAAAAGGCAAAATGCCGACTTAAGTACACGAAGACTGACTGTTCTTACTGTCTATGTTTTGATCCATTCCTGTGACACTAGTTATAGATTCCGATGCTACACTCCAGGTTAACTGTATCCCTTGGACCTTCTTATTGACGATGGAAAACAGAAATTGGATCGGAATTAAATACAAATGGCACAATGCCGGCTTAATGGTAAGAAGACTGACACTTCTTACTGACTTTTATTTTGAACCATTCCTGTGACACTAGTTATAGGTTCCGATGCTTTACTTCAGGTTAATTGTATCCCTTTGACCTACTTATTGACGATGAAACACAGAAATTGCATCGGAATTAAATAGAAAATGCACAATGTCGACTTAAGTACAAGAAGTCTGACTCTTCTTACTGTCAATGATTTGAACCATTTCTGTGACAATAGTTATAGATTCCGATGCTTCACTCCAGGTTTACTCTATCCCTTGGAACTTCTTATTGACGATGAAACACAGAAATTGCATCGGAATTAAATAGAACAGGCACAATGCCGAATTAAGTACAAGAAGACTGACTCTTCTTACTGACTATGTTTTGAACCATACCTGTGACACTAGTTATAAATTCCGATGCTACACTTCAGGTTTACTGTATACCTTGGACCTTCGTATTGACGATAAAGCACAGAGGTTGCATCGGAATTAAATACAAAAGGCACAGTGCGACATAAGTACAAGAGGACTGACTCTTCCTACTGTCTATGTTTTGAACCATTCCTGTGACACTAGCTATAGATCCCGATGCTTCACTTCAGGTTCACGGTATCCCTCTGACCTTCTTATTGACGATGAAACACAGAAATTGCATCGGAATTATATACAATAGGCACAATGCCGACATAAGTACAAGAAGACTGACTCTCCTTACTGTCTATGTTTTGAAATATTGCATTGACACTAGTTATAGATTCCGATGCTTCACTCCAGGTTTACTGTAACCCTTGGACCTTCTTACTGACGATGAAACACAGAAATTGCTTCGGAATTAAATAGAAAAGGCACAATGACGACTTAAGTACAAGAACACTGACCCTTCTAACTGACTATTTTTTGAACCATTCCTGTGACACTAGTTATAGATTCCGATGCTTCACCTCAGGTTTACTGTATCCGTTGGACCTTCTTATTGACGATGAATCACAGAAATTGCATCGGAATTAAATACAAAAGGCAAAATGACGTCTTAAGTACACGAAGACTGACTCTTCTTACTGTCTATGTTTTGAACCATTCCTGTGACACTAGTTATAGATTCCGATGCTACACATCAGGTTTACTGTATACCTTGGACCTTCTTATTGACGATGAAACACAGAGATTGCATCGGAATTAAATACAAAAGGCACAGTGCCGACTTAAGTACAAGGAGACTGACTCTTCTTACTGTCTATGTTTTGAACCATTCCTGTGATACTAGTTATAGATTCCGATGCTTCACTTCAGGTTTACTTTATCCCACTGACCTTATTGCCGATGAAACACAGATATTACATGGGAATTAAATACAAAGGCAAAATGCCGGCCTAAGGACAGAAGACTGACTCTTCTTACTGACTATATTTTGAACCATTCCTGTGACACTAGTTATAGATTCCGATGCTTCACTTCAGGTTCACTGTATCTCTTGGACCATCTTATTGTCGATGAAACACAGAAATAGCATCGTAATTAAATAGAAAAGGCACTATGCTGACATAAGTACATGAAGACTGACTCTTCTTACTGACCATTTTTTGAACCATTCCTGTGACACTAGTTATAGATTCCGATGCTTCACCCCAGGTTTACTGTGTCCCTTGGACCTTCTTATTGACGATGAAACACAGAAATTGCATTGGAATTAAATACAAAAGGCACAATGCCGACTTAAGGACAAGAAGACTGACTCTTCCTACTGACTATGTTTTGAACCATTCCTGTGACACTAGTTACAGATTCCGATGCTTCACTTCAGGTTTACTGTATATCTCTGACCTTCTTATTGCCATTGAAACACAGAAATAGCATCGGAATTAAATACAAAAGGCACAATGCCGACTTAAGAACAAGAAGACTGACTCTTCTTACTGACTATGATTTGAACCATTTCTGTGACACTAGCTATAGATTCCGATGCTTCACTTCAGGTTTACTGTATCCCTCTGACAGTCTTATTGACGATGAAACACAGAAATTGCATCGGAATTAAATAGAAAAGGCACAATGCCGACTTAAGTACAAGAAGACTGACTCTCCTTACTGACTATGTTTCGAACCATTCCTGAGACACTACTTATTGATTTCGATGCTTCACTCCAAGATTACTGCATCCCTTGGAACTTCTTATTGACGATGAAACACAGAAATTGCATCGGAGTTAAATACAAAAGGGAAAATGCCGACTTAAGTACACGAAGACTGACTCTTCTTACTGTGTATGATTTGAACCATTCCTGTGACACTAGTTATAAATTCCGATGCTACACTCCAGGTTAACTGCACCGCTTTGACCTTCTTATTGACGATGAAACACAGACATTGCATCGGAATTAAATACAAAAGGCACAATGCCGACTTAAGGACAAGAAGAATGACTCTTCTTACTGACTGGGTTTTGTACCATAACTGTGACACTAGTTGTAGATTCCGATTCTTCACTTCAGGTTTACTGTATCCCTTGGACCTTCTTATTGACGATGAAACACAGAAATTGCATCGGAATTAAATACAAAAGGCACAATGCCGACTTAAGGACAAGAAGACTGGCTCTTCCTACTGTCTATGTTTTGAACCATTCCTGTGACACTAGTTATAGATTCCGATGCTACACTCCAGGTTAACTGTATCCCTTGGACCTTCTTATTGACGATGAAAAACAGAAATTGGATCGGAATTAATTACAAATGGCACAATGCCGGCTTAATGGTAAGAAGACTGACACTTCTTACTGACTTTTATTTTGAACCATTCCTGTGACACTAGTTATAGGTTCCGATGCTTTACTTCAGGTTAATTGTATCCCTTTGACCTACTTATTGACGATGAAACACAGAAATTGCAACGGAATTAAATAGAAATGGCACAATGTCGACTTAAGTACAAGAAGTCTTACTCTTCTTACTGTCAATGATTTGAACCATTCCTGTGACAATAGTTATAGATTCCAATGGTTCACTCCAGGTTTACTCTATCCCTTGGAACTTCTTATTGACGATGAAACACAGAAATTGCATCGGAATTAAATAGAACAGGCACAATGCCGAATTAAGTACAAGAAGACTGACTCTTCCTACTGACTATGTTTTGAACCATACCTGTGACACTAGTTATAAATTCCGATCCTACACTTCAGGTTTACTGTATACCTTGGACCTTCGTATTGACGATAAAACACAGAGGTTGCATCGGAATTAAATACAAAAGGCACAGTGCGACATAAGTACAAGAGGACTGACTCTTCCTACTGTCTATGTTTTGAACCATTCCTGTGACACTAGTTATAGATTCCGATGCTTCACTTCAGGTTTACTGTATCCCACTGACCTTATTGAACATGAAACACAGATATTGCATCGGAATTAAATACAAAAGGCACAATGCCGGCTTAAGGACAAGAAGACTGACTCTTCTTAGTGACTATGTTTTGAACCATTCCTGTGACACTAGCTATAGATCCCGATGCTTCACTTCAGGTTTACGGTATCCCTCTGACCTTCTTATTGACGATGAAACACAGAAATTGCATCGGAATTATGTACGTTAGGCACAATGCCGACATAAGTACAAGAAGACTGACTCTCCTTACTATCTATGTTTTGAAATATTGCATTGACACTAGTTATAGATTCCGATGCTTCACTCCAGGTTTACTGTAACCCTTGGATCTTCTTACTGACGATGAAACACAGAAATTGCATCGGAATTAAATAGAAAAGGCACAATGACGACTTAAGTACAAGAACACTGACTCTTCTAACTGACTATTTTTTGAACCATTCCTGTGACACTAGTTATAGATTCCGATGCTTCACCTCAGGTTTACTGTATCCGTTGGACCTTCTTATTCACGATGAATCACAGAAATTGCATCGGAATTAAATACAAAAGGCAAAATGACGTCTTAAGTACACGAAGACTGACTCTTCTTACTGTCTATGTATTGAACCATTCCTGTGACACTAGTTATAGATTCCGATGCTACACATCAGGTTTACTGTATACCTTGGACCTTCTTATTGACGATGAAACACAGAGATTGCATCGGAATTAAATACAAAAGGCACAGTGCCGACTTAAGTACAAGGAGACTGACTCTTCTTACTGTCTATGTTTTGAACCATTCCTGTGATACTAGTTATAGATTCCGATGCTTCACTTCAGGTTTACTTTATCCCACTGACCTTATTGCCGATGAAACACAGATATTACATGGGAATTAAATACAAAGGCAAAATGCCGGCTTAAGGACAGAAGACTGACTCTTCTTACTGACTATGTTTTGAACCATTCCTGTGACACTAGTTATAGATTCCGATGCTTCACTTCAGGTTCACTGTATCTCTTGGACCATCTTATTGTCGATGAAACACAGAAATAGCATCGTAATGAAATAGAAAAGGCACTATGCTTACATAAGTACAAGAAGACTGACTCTTCTTACTGACCATTTTTTGAACCATTCCTGTGACACTAGTTATAGATTCCGATGCTTCAACCCAGGTTTACTGCGTCCCTTGGACCTTCTTATTCACGATGAAACACAGAAATTGCATTGGAATTAAATACAAAAGGCACAATGCCGACTTAAGGACAAGAAGACTGACTCTTCCTACTGACTATGTTTTGAACCATTCCTGTGACACTAGTTACAGATTCCGATGCTTCACTTCAGGTTTACTGTATATCTCTGACCTTCTTATTGCCATTGAAACACAGAAATTGCATCGGAATTAAATACAAAAGGCACAATGCCGACTTAAGAACAAGAAGACTGACTCTTCTTACTGACTATGATTTGAACCATTTCTGTGACACTAGCTATAGATTCCGATGCTTCACTTCAGGTTTACTGTATCCCTCTGACAGTCTTATTGACGATGAAACACAGAAATTGCATCGGAATTAAATAGAAAAGGCACAATGCCGACTTAAGTACAAGAAGACTGACTCTCCTTACTGACTATGTTTCGAACCATTCCTGAGACACTACTTATTGATTTCGATGCTTCACTCCAAGTTTACTGCATCCCTTGGAACTTCTTATTGACGATGAAACACAGAAATTGCATCGGAGTTAAATACAAAAGGGAAAATGCCGACTTAAGTACACGAAGACTGACTCTTCTTACTGTGTATGATTTGAACCATTCCTGTGACACTAGTTATAAATTCCGATGCTACACTCCAGGTTAACTGCACCGCTTTGACCTTCTTATTGACGATGAAACACAGACATTGCATCGGAATTAAATACAAAAGGCACAATGCCGACTTAAGGACAAGAAGAATGACTCTTCTTACTGACTGGGTTTTGTACCATAACTGTGACACTAGTTGTAGATTCCGATTCTTCACTTCAGGTTTACTGTATCCCTTGGACCTTCTTATTGACGATGAAACACAGAAATTGCATCGGAATTAAATACAAAAGGCACAATGCCGACTTAAGGACAAGAAGACTGGCTCTTCCTACTGTCTATGTTTTGAACCATTCCTGTGACACTAGTTATAGATTCCGATGCTACACTCCAGGTTAACTGTATCCCTTGGACCTTCTTATTGACGATGAAAAACAGAAATTGGATCGGAATTAATTACAAATGGCACAATGCCGGCTTAATGGTAAGAAGACTGACACTTCTTACTGACTTTTATTTTGAACCATTCCTGTGACACTAGTTATAGGTTCCGATGCTTTACTTCAGGTTAATTGTATCCCTTTGACCTACTTATTGACGATGAAACACAGAAATTGCAACGGAATTAAATAGAAATGGCACAATGTCGACTTAAGTACAAGAAGTCTGACTCTTCTTACTGTCAATGATTTGAACCATTCCTGTGACAATAGTTATAGATTCCAATGGTTCACTCCAGGTTTACTCTATCCCTTGGAACTTCTTATTGACGATGAAACACAGAAATTGCATCGGAATTAAATAGAACAGGCACAATGCCGAATTACGTACAAGAAGACTGACTCTTCCTACTGACTATGTTTTGAACCATACCTGTGACACTAGTTATAAATTCCGATCCTACACTTCAGGTTTACTGTATACCTTGGACCTTCGTATTGACGATAAAACACAGAGGTTGCATCGGAATTAAATACAAAAGGCACAGTGCGACATAAGTACAAGAGGACTGACTCTTCCTACTGTCTATGTTTTGAACCATTCCTGTGACACTAGTTATAGATTCCGATGCTTCACTTCAGGTTTACTGTATCCCACTGACCTTATTGCCCATGAAACACAGATATTGCATCGGAATTAAATACAAAAGGCACAATGCCGGCTTAAGGACAAGAAGACTGACTCTTCTTACTGACTATGTTTTGAACCATTCCTGTGACACTAGCTATAGATCCCGATGCTTCACTTCAGGTTTACGGTATCCCTCTGACCTTCTTATTGACGATGAAACACAGAAATTGCATCGGAATTATGTACAATAGGCACAATGCCGACATAAGTACAAGAAGACTGACTCTCCTTACTATCTATGTTTTGAAATATTGCATTGACACTAGTTATAGATTCCGATGCTTCACTCCGGGTTTACTGTAACCCTTGGATCTTCTTACTGACGATGAAACACAGAAATTGCATCGGAATTAAATAGAAAAGGCACAATGACGACTTAAGTACAAGAACACTGACTCTTCTAACTGACTATTTTTTGAACCATTCCTGTGACACTAGTTATAGATTCCGATGCTTCACCTCAGGTTTACTGTATCCGTTGGACCTTCTTATTGACGATGAATCACAGAAATTGCATCGGAATTAAATACAAAAGGCAAAATGACGTCTTAAGTACACGAAGACTGACTCTTCTTACTGTCTATGTATTGAACCATTCCTGTGACACTAGTTATAGATTCCGATGCTACACATCAGGTTTACTGTATACCTTGGACCTTCTTATTGACGATGAAACACAGAGATTGCATCGGAATTAAATACAAAAGGCACAGTGCCGACTTAAGTACAAGGAGACTGACTCTTCTTACTGTCTATGTTTTGAACCATTCCTGTGATACAGTTATAGATTCCGATGCTTCACTTCAGGTTTACTTTATCTCACTGACCTTATTGCCGATGAAACACAGATATTACATGGGAATTAAATACAAAGGCAAAATGCCGGCTTAAGGACAGAAGACTGACTCTTCTTACTGACTATGTTTTGAACCATTCCTGTGACACTAGTTATAGATTCCGATGCTTCACTTCAGGTTCACTGTATCTCTTGGACCATCTTATTGTCGATGAAACACAGAAATAGCATCGTAATGAAATAGAAAAGGCACTATGCTTACATAAGTACAAGAAGACTGACTCTTCTTACTGACCATTTTTTGAACCATTCCTGTGACACTAGTTATAGATTCCGATGCTTCAACCCAGGTTTACTGTGTCCCTTGGACCTTCTTATTGACGATGAAACTCAGAAATTGCATTGGAATTAAATACAAAAGGCACAATGCCGACTTAAGGACAAGAAGACTGACTCTTCCTACTGACTATGTTTTGAACCATTCCTGTGACACTAGTTTCAGATTCCGATGCTTCACTTCAGGTTTACTGTATATCTCTGACCTTCTTATTGACATTGAAACACAGAAATTGCATCGGAATTAAATACAAAAGGCACAGTGCCGACTTAAGAACAAGAAGACTGACTCTTCTTACTGACTATGATTTGAACCATTTCTGTGACACTAGCTATAGATTCCGATGCTTCACTTCAGTTTTACTGTATCCCTCTGACAGTCTTATTGACGATGAAACACAGAAATTGCATCGGAATTAAATAGAAAAGGCACAATGCCGACTTAAGTACAAGAAGACTGACTCTCCTTACTGACTATGTTTCGAACCATTCCTGAGATACTACTTATTGATTTCGATGCTTCACTTCAAGTTTTCTGCATCCCTTGGAACTTCTTATTGACGATGAAACACAGAAATTGCATCGGAGTGAAATACAAAAGGGAAAATGCCGACTTAAGTACAGGAAGACTGACTCTTCTTACTGTGTATGATTTGAACCATTCCTGTGACACTAGTTATAAATTCCGATGCTACACTCCAGGTTAACTGTATCGCTTTGACCTTCTTATTGACGATGAAACACAGACATTGCATCGGAATTAAAAACAAAAGGCACAATGCCGACCTAAGTACAAGAAGACTGACTCTTCTTACTGTCTATGTTTTGAACCATTCCTGTGACACAAGATATAGATTCCGATGCTTCACGCCATGTTTGCTGAATCCCATGGACCTTCTTATTGACGATGATACACAGAAATCGCATCGGAATTAAATACAAAGGGCACAATGCCGACATAAGGACAAGAAGACTGACTCTTCTTACTGACTATGATTTTAACCATTTCTGTGACACTAGCTACAGATTCCGATGCTTCACTTCAGGTTTACTGTATCCCTTGGACCATCTTATTGTCGATGAAACACAGAAATAGCATCGTAATAAAAAAGAAAAGGCACTATGCTGACATAAGTACATGAAGACTGACTCTTCTTACTGACCATTTTTTGAACCATTCCTGTGACACTAGTTATAGATTCCGATGCTTCACCCCAGGTTTACTGTGTCCCTTGGACCTTCTTATTGACGATGAAACACAGAAATTGCATTGGAATTAAATACAAAAGGCACAATGCCGACTTAAGTACAAGAAGACTGACTCTTCCCACAGTCTATGTTTTGAACCATTCCTGTGACACTAGTTATAGATTCCGATAATTCACTTCAGCTTTACTGTATCCCTTGGACCTTCTTATTGACGATGAAACACAGAAATTGCATCGGAGTGAAATACAAAAGGCACAATGCCGACTTAAGTACAAGAAGACTGACTCTTCCTACTGTCTATGGTTTGAACCATTCCTGTGGCACTTGTTATTGATTCTGATGCTTCACTTCAGGTTTACTGTATCCCTTGTACCTTCTTATAGACAATGAAACACAGAAATTGCATCAGAATTAAATAGAAAAGGCACAATGGCGACTTAAGTACAAGAAGACTGACGCTTCTTACTATGTTTGAACCATTCCTGTGACACTAGTTATAGATTCCGATGCTTCACTTCAGGTTTACTGTATTCCTTGGACCTTCTTATTGACGATGAAACACAGAAATTGCATCGAATTGAAATACAAAAGGCACAATGCCGGCTTAAGTACAAGAAGACTGACTCTTCCTACTGTCTATGTTTTGCACCATTCCTGTGCCACTAGTAATCGATTCCGAAGCTTCACCTGTGGTTTACTGTATCCCTTGGACCTTCTCATTGACGATGAAACACAGAAATTGCATCGGAATTAAAAACAAAAGGCACAATGCCGACCTAAGTACAAGAAGACTGACTCTTCTTACTGTCTATGTTTTGAACCATTCCTGTGACACAAGATATAGATTCCGATGCTTCACGCCATGTTTGCTGAATCCCATGGACCTTCTTATTGACGATGATACACAGAAATCGCATCGGAATTAAATACGAAGGGCACAATGCCGACATAAGGACAAGAAGACTGACTCTTCCTACTGACTATGTTTTGAACCATTCCTGTGACACTAGTTACAGATTCCGATGCTTCACTTCAGGTTTACTGTATATCTCTGACCTTCTTATTGACATTGAAACACAGAAATTGCATCGGAATTAAATACAAAAGGCACAATGCCGACTTAAGTACAAGAAGACTGACTCTCCTTACTGACTATGTTTCGAACCATTCCTGAGACACTACTTATTGATTTCGATGCTTCACTTCAAGTTTACTGCATCCCTTGGACCTTCTTATTGACGATGAAACACAGAAATTGCATCGGAGTTAAATACAAAAGGCAAAAAGCCGACTTAAGTACACGAAGACTGACTCTTCTTACTGTGTATGATTTGAACCATTCCTGTGACACTAGTTATAAATTCCGATGCTACACTCCAGGTTAACTGTATCCCTTTGACCTTCTTATTGACGATGAAACACAGACATTGCATCGGAATTAAATACAAAAGGCACAATGCCGACTTAAGGACAAGAAGAATGACTCTTCTTACTGACTTGGCTTTGTACCATAACTGTGACACTAGTTGTAGATTCCGATTCTTCACTTCAGGTTTACTGTATCCCTTGGACCTTCGTATTGACGATGAAACACAGAAATTGCATCGGAATTAAATACAAAAGGCACAATGCCGACTTAAGTACAAGAAGACTGACTCTTCCCACTGTCTATGTTTTGAACCATTCCTGTGACACTAGTTATAGATTCCGATGCTTCACTTCAGGTTTACTGTATCCCTTGTACCTTCTTATTGACAATGAAACACAGAAATTGCATCAGATTTAAATAGAAAAGGCACAATGACGACTTAAGTACAAGAAGACTGACGCTTCTTACTGACTATGTTCTGAACCATTCCTGTGACACTAGTTATAAATTCGGATGCTTTACTTCAGGTTTACTGTATCCCTCTGACCTTCTTATTGACGATGAAACACAGAAATTGTATCGGAATTAAATAGAAAAGGCACAATGCCGACTAAAGTACAAGACGACAGACTTTTCCTACTGTCTATGTTTTGAACCATTCCTGTGACACTAGTTATAGATTCCGATGCTTCACTTCAGGTTCACTGTATTCCTTGGACCTTCTTATTGACGATGAAACACAGAAATTGCATCGGAATGAAATACAAAAGGCACAATGCCGGCTTTAGTACAAGAAGACTGACTCTTCCTACTGTCTATGCTTTGAACCATTCCTGTGCCACTAGTAATCGATTCCGAAGCTTCACCTGTGGTTTACTGTATCCCTTGGACCTTCTCATTGACGATGAAACACAGAAATTGCATCGGAATTAAAAACAAAAGGCACAATGCCGACCTAAGTACAAGAAGACTGACTCTTCTTACTGTCTATGTTTTGAACCATTCCTGTGACACTCGTTATAGATTCCGATGCTTCACTTCAGGTTAACTGTATCCCTCTGACCTTATTGCCGATGAAACACAGAAATGGCATCGGAATTAAATACAAAAGGCACAATGCCGGCTTAAGTACCAGAAGACTAACTCTACCTACTGTCTATGTATTGAACCCTTCCTGTGACACTAGTTATAGATTCCGATGCTTCACTCCAGGTTTACTGTATCCCTTGGACCTTCTTATTGACGATGAAAAACAGAAATTGCATCGGAATTAAATAGAAAAGGCACAATGCCGACTTAAGTACACGACGACTGACTTTTCTTACCATCTATGCTGTGAACAATTCCTGTGACACTAGTTATAGATTCGGATGCTTCACTTCAGGTTTACTGTATCCCTTGGACCTTCTTATTGACGATGCAACATAGAAATTACTTCGGAATTAAATACAAAAGGCAAAATGCCGACTTAAGTACATGAAGACTCACTCTTGCTACTGACTATGTTCTGAACCATTCCTGTGACACTCGTTATAGATTACGATGCTTCACTTCAGGTTTACTGTATCGCTTGGACCTTCTTATTGACGATGAAACACACAAATTGCATCGGAAGTAAATACAAAAGCTCAGTGCCGACTTAAGTACATGAAGACCGACTCTTCCTACTGACTATGTTTTGAACCATTCCTGTGACACTAGTTATAGATTCCGATGCTTCACTTGAGGTTTACTGTATCCCTTGGACCTTCTTATTGACGATGAAACACAGAAATTGCATCGGAATTAAATACAAAGGCCCAATGCGACTTAAGTACAAGAAGACTGACTCTTCTTACTGTCTATGTTTTGAACCATTCCTGTGACACTCGTTATAGATTCCGATGCTTCGCTTCAGGTTTACTGTATCCCTTAGACTTTCTTATTGACGATGAAACACAGAAATTGCATCGGAATCTAATACAAAAGGCACAGTGCCGACTTAAGTACATGTAGACCGACTCTTCCTACTGACTATGTTTTCTACCAGCCCTGTGACACTAGTTATAGATTCCGATGCTTCACTTGAGGTTTACTGTATCCCTTGGACCTTCTTATTGCCGATGAAACACAGAAATTGCATCGGAATTAAATGCAAAAGGCACAATGCGACTTATGTACAAGAAGACTGACCCTTCTTACTGTCTATGACTTGAACCATTCCTGAGACACTAGTTATAAATTCCGATGCTTCACTCCAGGTTTACAGTATCCCTTGGACGTTCGTATTGACGATGAATCACAGAAATTGCATCGGAATTAAATACAATAGGCACAATGCTGTCTTAAGTACATGAACACCGACTCTTCCTGCTGACTATGTTTGAACCATTCCTGTGACACTAGTTATAGATTCCGATGATTCACTTGAGGCTTACTGTATCCCTTGGACCTTCTTATTGACGATGAAACACAGAGATTGCATTGGAATTAAACACAGAAGTCACAATGCCGACCTAAGCGAAAGAAGACTGACTCTTCTTACTGTCTATGTTTTGAACCATTCCTGTGACACTAGTTATAGATTCCGATGCTACACTCCAGGTTTACTGTATCCCTTGGACCTCCTTATTGACGATGAAACACAGAAATGGCATCGGAATTAAATAAAAAAGGCACAATGTCGACCTAAGTACATGAAGACCAACTCTGCCTACTGACTATGTTTTGATCCATTCCTGTGACACTTGTTATAGATTCCGATGCTTCACTTGAGGTATACTGTATCCCTTGGACCTTCTTATAGACGATGAAACACAGAAATGGCATTGGAATGAAATACAAAAGGCACAATGCCGACATAAGTACAAGAAGACTGACTCTTCTTACTGTCTATGCTTTGAACCATTCCTGTGACACTAGTTATAGATTCCACTGCGTCGCTCCAGGTTTACTGTATCCCTTGGACCTTCTTATTGACGATATAACACAGAAATTGCAACGGAATTAAATACAAAATGCACAATGCCGACTTAAGAACAAGAAGACTGACTCTTCTTAGTGACTATGTTAGAACCATTCCTGTGACACTGTCTATAGAATCCGATGCTTCACTTCATGTTTACTGTATCCCTTGGACCTTCATATTGACGATGAAACACAGAAATTGCATCGGAATGAAATACAAAAGGCACAATGCCGACTTAAGTACAAGAAGACTGACACTTCATACTGTCTATGTTTTGAACCATTCCTGTGACACTAGTTATAGATTCCGATGCTACACTCAAGGTTTACTGTATCCCTTGGACCTTCTTATTGACGATGAAACACAGAAATTGCATCGGAATTAAATACAGAAGGCACATTGCCGACTTAAGGACAAGAAGACTGACTCTTCTTACTGACTTTGTTTGAACCATTAGTGTGATACTAGTTATAGATTCCGATGCTTCACTTCAGGTTTACTGTATCCCTTGGACCTTCTTATTGACGATGAAACACAGATATTGCATCGGAATTAAATACAAAGGACACAATGCCGACTTAAGTACAAGAAGACTGATTCTTCCTGCTGTCATTGTTATGAACCATTGATGTTACACTAGTTATAGATTCCGATGCTTCACTTCAGGTTTACTGTATCCCTTGGACCTTCTTATTGACGATGAAACACAGTATTTGCATCGGAATTAAATAAAAAAGGCACAATGCCGACCTATGTACATGAAGACCGACTCTTCCTACTGACTATGTTTTGAACCATTCCTGTGACACTAGTTATAGATTCCGATGCTTCACTTGCGGTTTACTGTATCCCTTGGACCTTGTTTTTGACAATGAAACACAGAAATTGCATCGGAATTAAATGCAAAAGGCACAATGCCGACTGAAGTACAGGAAGACTGACTCTTCTTACTGTCTATGATTTGAATCATTCCTGTGACACTAGTTATAGATTCCAATGCATCGCTCCAGGTTTACTGTATCCCTCTGACCTTCTTATTGACGATGAAACACAGAAATTGAATCGGAATTAAATACAAAAAGCTAAATGCCGACATAAGTACAAGAAGACTGACTCTTCTTACTGTCTATGTTTTGAACCATTCCTGTGACACTAGTTATAGATTCCGATGCTGCACTCCAGGTTTACTGTATCCCTTGGACCTTGTTATTGACGATGAAACACAGAAATTGCATTGGAATTAAATACAAAAGGCACAATGCCGACTTAAGGACAAGAAGACTGACTCTTCTAACTGACTTTGCTTGAACCATTCCAGTGACACTAGTTTTGGATTCCGATGCTTCACTTTAGGATTACTGTATCCCTTGGACCTTCTTATTGACGATGAAACACAGAAATTGCCTCGGAATTAAATACAAAAGACACAATGCCAATTTCAGTAGATGAAGACTGACTCTTCCTACTGTCTATGTTTTGAACGATTCCTGTGACACTCGTTATAGATTCCGATGCTTCACCTCAGGTTTACTGTATCCCTTGGACCTTCTTATTGACGATGAAACACAGAAATTGCATCGGAAGTAAATACAAAAGGCACAGTGCCGACTTAAGTACATGAAGACCGACTCTTCCTACTGACTATGTTTTGAACCATTCCTGTGACACTAGTTATAGATTCCGATGCTTCACTTGAGGTTTACTGTATCCATGGACCTTCTTATTGACGATGAAACACAGAAATTGCATCGGAATTAAATACAAAGGCACAATGCGACTTAAGTACAAGAAGACTAAATCTTTTTACTGTCTATGTTTGAACCATTCCTGTGACACTCGTTATAGTTTCCGATGCTTCACTTCAGGTTTACTGTATACCTTGGACCTTCTTAGTGACGATGAAACACAGAAACTGCATCGGAATTAAATACAAAAGGCACAGTGCCGACTTAAGTACATGTAGACCGACTCTTCCTACTGACTATGTTTTCAACCAGTACTGTGAAACTAGTTATAGATTCCGATGCTTCACTTGAGGTTTACTGTATCCCATGGACCTTCTTATTGCCGATGAAACACAGAAATTGCATCGGAATTAAATACAAAACGCACAATGCGACTTATGTACAAGAAGACTGACCCTTCATACTGTCTATGTTTTGAACCATTCCTGTGACACTAGTTATAGATTCCGATGCTTCATTCCAGGTTTACAGTATCCCTTGGACCTTCGTATTGACGATGAAACACAGAAATTGCGTCGGAATTAAATAGAAAAGGCACAATGCCGATTTAAGTACAAGAAGACTGACTCTTCTTACTGACTTTGATTTGAACCATTAGTGTGACACTAGTTATAGATTCCGATTCTTCACTTCAGGTTTACTGTATCCCTTGGACCTTCGTATTGACGATGAATTACAGAAATTGCATCGGAATTAAATACAATAGGCACAATGCCGACTTAAGTACATGAACACCGACTCTTCCTGCTGACTATGTTTGAACCATTCCCGTGACACTAGTTATAGATTCCGATGATTCACTTGAGGTTTACTGTATCCCTTGGACCTTCTTATTGACGATGAAACACAGAGATTGCATCGGAATTAAACACAAAAGGCACAATGCCGACCTAAGTGAAAGAAGACTGACTCTGCTTACTGTCTATGTTTTGAACCATTCCTGTGACACTAGTTATTGATTCCGATGCTACACTCCAGGTTTAATGTATCCCTTGGACCTTCTTATTGACGATGAAACACAGAAATGGCGTCGGACTTAAATCAAAAAGGCACAATGTCGACCTAAGTACATGAGGACCACCTCTTCCTACTGACTATGTTTTGAACCATTCCTGTGACACTAGTTATAGATTCCGATGCTTCACTTGAGGTATACTGTATCCCTTGGACCTTCTTATAGACGATGAAACACAGAAATGGCATTGGAATTAAATAGAAAAAGCACAATGCCGACTTAAGTGCAAGAAGATTGGCTCTTCTTACTGTCTATGATTTGAACCATTCCTGTGACACTAGTTATAGATTCCGATGCTTCACTTCAGGTTTACTGTCTCCCTTGGACCTTCTTATTGACTATGAAACACAGTAATTGCATCGGAATTAAATAAAAAAGGCACAATGCCGACCGATGTACATGAATACCGACTCTTCTCGTGACTAGGTTTTGAACCATTCCTGTGACACTAGTTATAGATTCCGATGCTTCACTTGAGGTTTACTGTATGCCTTGGACCTTGTTTTTGACGATGAAACACAGTAATTGCATCGGAATTAAATGCAAAAGGCACAACGCCGACTGAAGTACAAGAAGACTGACTCTTCTTACTGTCAATGATTTGAACCATTCCTGTGACACTAGTTATAGATTCCAATGCATCGCTCCAGGATTACTGTATCCCTTAACCTTCTTATTGACGATGCAACACAGAAATTGCATTGGAATTAAATACAAAGGGCACAATGCCGACTTAAGTATAGGAAGACTGACTCTTCTTACTGACTATGATTTGAACCATTCCTGTGACACTAGCTATAGATTCCGATGCTTCACTTCAGGTTTACTGTATCCCTCTGACCTTCTTATTGACGTTGAAACACAGAAATTGCATCGGAATTAAATACAAAAGGCTAAATGCCGACATAAGTACATGAAGACTGACTCTTCTTACTGTCTATGCTTTGAACCATTCCATTGACACTAGTTATAGATTCCGATGCTGCACTCCAGGTTTACTGTATCCCTTGGACCTTGTTTTTGACGATGAAACACAGAAATTGCATCGGAATTAAATACAAAAGGCACAATGCCGACTTAAGGACAAGAAGACTGACTCTTCTAACTGACTTTGCTTGAACCATTCCAGTGACACTAGTTATAGATTCCGATGCTTCACTTCAGGTTTACTGTATCCATTGGACCTTCTTATTGACGATGAAACACAGAAATTGCATCGGAATTAAATGCAAAAGACACAATGCCGACTTAAGTAGAAGAAGACTGACTCTTCCTACTGTCTATGTTTTGAACGATTCCTGTGACACTCGTTATAGATTCCGATGCTTCACTTCAGGTTTACTGTATCCCTTGCACCTTCTTATTGACGATGAAACACAGAAATTGCATCGGAAATAAATACAAAAGGCACAGTGCCGACTTAAGTACATGAAGACCGACTCTTCCTACTGACTATGTTTTGAACCATTCCTGTGACACTAGTTATAGATTCCGATTCTTCACTTGAGGTTTACTGTATCCCTTGGACATTCTTACTGACGATGAAACACAGAAATTGCATCGGAATGAAATACAAAGGCCCAATGCGACTTAAGAACAAGAAGACGGACTCTTTTTACTGTCTATGTTTATAACCATTCCTGTGACACTCGTTATAGATTCCGATGCTTCACTTCAGGTTTACTGTATCCCTTGGACCTTCTTATTGACGATGTAACACAGAAATTGCATCGGAATTAAATACAAAAGGCACAGTGCCGACTTAAGTACACGTAGACCGACTCTTCCTACTGACTATGTTTTCAACCAGTCCTGTGACACTAGTTATAGATTCCGATGCTTCACTTCAGGTTTACTGTATCCCTTGGACCTTGTTATTGCCGATGAAACACAGAAATTGCATCGGAATTAAATAGAAAAGGCACAATGCCGATTTAAGTACAAGAAGACTGACTCTTCTTACTGACTTTGTTTTGAACCATTAGTGTGACACTAGTTATAGATTCCGATGCTTCACTTCAGGTTTACTGTATCCCTTGGACCTTCTTATAGACGATGAAACACAGAAATGGCATTGGAATGAAATACAAAAGGCACAATGCCGACTTAAGTACAAGAAGACTGACTCTTCCCACTGTCTATGTTTTGAACCATTCCTGTGACACTAGTTATAGATTCCAATGCGTCGCTCCAGGTTTACTGTATCCCTTGGACCTTCTTATTGACGATGAAACACAGAAATTGCAACGGAATTAAATACAAAAGGCACAATGCCGACTTAAGTACAAGAAGACTGACACTTCATACTGTCTATGTTTTGAACCATTCCTGTGACACTAGTTGTAGATTCCGATGCTACACTCCAGGTTTACTGTATCCCTTGGACCATCTTATTGACTATGAAACACAGTAATTGCTTCGGAATTAAATAAAAAAGGCACAATGCCGACCTATGTACATGAATACCGACTCTTCCTACCGACTATGTTTTGAACCATTCCTGTGACACTAGTTATTGATTCCGATGCTTCACTTGAGGTTTACTGTATCCCTTGGACCTTGTTTTTGACGATGAAACACAGAAATTGCATCGGAATTAAATGCAAATGCACAATGCCGACTGAAGTACAAAAGGGACTGTCTCTTCTAACTGTCTATGATTTGAACCATTCCTGTGACACTAGTTATAGACTCCAATGCATCGCTCCAGGTTTACTGTATCCCTTGGACCTTCTTATTGACGATGAAACACAGAAATTGCATCGGAATTAAATACAAAAAGCACAATGCCGATATAAGTACAAGAAGACTGACTCTTCTTAGTGACTATGTTTGAACCATTCCTGTGACACTATCAATAGATTCCGATGCTTCACTTCAGGTTTACTGTATCCCTTGGTTCTTCTTATTGACGATGAAACACAGAAATTGCATCGGAATTAAATACAAAAGGCACAATGCCGACTTAAGGACAAGAAGACTGAATCTTCTTACTGACTTTGTTTTGAACCATTAGTGTGACACTAGTTATAGATACCGATGCTTCACTTGAGGTTTACTGAATCCCTTGGACCTTCTTATTGACGATGAAAGACAGAAATTGCATCGGAATTAAATAGAAAAGGCACAATTCCGACTTAAGTACAAGAAGACTGACTCTTCCTACTGTCTATGTTTGGAACCATTCCTGTGACACTGGTTATAGATTCCGATGCTTCACTTCAGGTTTACTGTATCCCTTGGACCTTCTTATTGACGATGAAACACAGAAATTTCATCGGAATTAAATACAATAGGCACAATGCCGACTTAAGTACATGAACACCGACTCTTCCTGCTGACTATGTTTGAACCATTCCTGTGACACTAGTTATAGATTCCGATGATTCCCTTGAGGTTTACTGTATCCCTTGGACCTTCTTATTGACGATGAAACACAGAGATTGCATCGGAATTAAACACAAAAGGCACAATGCCGACCTAAGTGAAAGAAGACTGGCTCTTCTTACTGTCTATGTTTTGAACCATTCCTGTGACACTAGTTATTGATTCCGATGCTACACTCCAGGTTTACTGTATCCCTTGGACCTTCTTATTGACGATGAAACACAGAAATGGCATCGGAATTAAATAAAAAAGGCACAATGTCGACCTAAGTACATGAAGAACAACTCTTCCTACTGACTATGTTTTGAACCATTCCTGTGACACTAGTTATAGATTCCGATGCCTTACTTGAGGTATACTGTATCCCTTGGACCTTCTTATTGACGACGCAACACAGAAATTGCATTGGAATTAAATACAAAGGGCACAATGCCGACTTAAGTATAGGAAGACTGACTCTTCTCACTGACTATGATTTGAACCATTCCTGTGACACTAGCTATAGATTCCGATGCTTCACTTCAGGTTTACTGTGTCCCTCTGACCTTCTTATTGACGATGAAACACAGAAATTGCATCGGAATTAAATACAAAATGCTAAATGCCGACATAAGTACATGAAGACTGACTCTTCTTTCTGTCAATGCTTTGAACCATTCCATTGACACTAGTTATAGATTCCGATGCTGCACTCCAGGTTTACTGTATCCCTTGGACCTTGTTATTGACGATGAAACACAGAAAATGCATCGGAATTAAATACAAAAGGCACAATGCCGACTGAAGGACAAGAAGACTGACTCTTCTAACTGACTTTGCTTGAACCATTCCAGTGACACTAGTTATAGATTCCGATGCTTCACTTCAGGTTTACTGTATCCATTGGACCTTCTTATTGAAGATGAAACACAGAAATTGCATCGGAATTAAATGCAAAAGACACAATGCCGACTTAAGTAGAAGAAGACTGACTCTTCCTACTGTCTATGTTTTGAACGATTCCTGTGACACTCGTTATAGATTCCGATGCTTCACTTCAGGTTTACTGTATCCCTTGGACCTTCGTATTGACGATGAAACACAGAAATTGCATCGGAAGTAAATACAAAAGGCACAGTGCCGACTTAAGTACATGAACACCGACTATTCCTGCTGACTATGTTTGAACCATTCCTGTGACACTAGTTATGGATTCCGATGATTCACTTGATGTTTACTGTATCCCTTGGACCTTCTTATTGACGATGAAACACAGAGATTGCATCGGAATTAAACACAAAAGGCACAATGCCGACCTAACGGAAAGAAGACTGACTCTTCTTAATGTCTATGTTTTGAACCATTCCTGTGACACTAGTTATTGATTCCGATGCTACACTCCAGGTTTACTGTATCCCTTGGACCTTCTTATTGACGATGAAACACAGAAATGGCATCGGAATTAAATAAAAAAGGCACAATGTCGACCTAAGTACATGAAGACCAACTCTTCCTACTGACTATGTTTTGAACCATTCCTGTGACACTAGTTATAGATTCCGATGCTTCACTTGAGGTATACTGTATCCCTTGAACCTTCTTATAGACGATGAAACACAGAAATGGCATTGGAATGAAATACAAAAGGCACAATGCCGACTTAAGTACAAGAAGACTGACTCTTCTTACTGTCTATGTTTTGAACCATTCCTGTGACACTAGTTATAGATTCCAATGCGTCGCTCCAGGTTTACTGTATCCCTTGGACCTTCTTATTGACGATGAAACACAGAAATTGCAACGGAATTAAATACAAAAGGCACAATGCCGACTTAAGGACAAGAAGACTGACTCTTCTTAGTGACTCTGTTTGAACCATTCCTGTGACACTGTCTAAGGATTCCGATGCTTCACTTCATGTATACTGTATCCCTTGGACCTTCTTATTGACGATGAAACACAGAAATTGCATCGGAATGAAATACAAAAGGCACACTGCCGACTTAAGTACAAGAAGACTGACACTTCATACTGTCAATGTTTTGAACCATTCCTGTGACACTAGTTGTAGATTCCGATGCTACACTCCAGGTTTACTGTATCCCTTGGACCATCTTATTGACTATGAAACACAGTAATTGCTTCGGAATTAAATAAAAAAGGCACAATGCTGACCTATGTACATGAATACCGACTCTTCCTACCGACTATGTTTTGAACCATTCCTGTGACACTAGTTATAGATTCCGATGCTTCACTTGAGGTTTACTGTATCCCTTGGACCTTGTTTTTGACGATGAAACACAGAAATTGCATCGGAATTAAATGCAAATGCACAATGCCGACTGAAGTACAAAAGGGACTGTCTCTTCTTACTGTCTATGATTTGAACCATTCCTGTGACACTAGTTATAGATTCCAATGCATCGCTCCAGGTTTACTGTATCCCTTGGACCTTCTTATTGACGATGAAACACAGAAATTGCATCGGAATTAAATACAAAAAGCACAATGCCGATATAAGTACAAGAAGACTGACTCTTCATAGTGACTATGTTTGAACCATTCCTGTGACACTATCAATAGATTCCGATGCTTCACTTCAGGTTTACTGTATCCCTTGGTTCTTCTTATTGACGATGAAACACAGAAATTGCATCGGAATTAAATACAAAAGGCACAATGCCGACTTAAGGACAAGAAGACTGAATCTTCTTACTGACTTTGTTTTGAACCATTAGTGTGACACTAGTTATAGATACCGATGCTTCACTTGAGGTTTACTGTATCCCTTGGACCTTCTTATTGACGATGAAAGACAGAAATTGCATCGGAATTAAATAGAAAAGGCACAATTCCGACTTAAGTACAAGAAGACTGACTCTTCCTACTGTCTATGTTTGGAACCATTCCTGTGACACTGGTTATAGATTCCGATGCTTCACTTCAGGTTTACTGTATCCCTTGGACCTTCTTATTGACGATGAAACACAGAAATTTCATCGGAATTAAATACAAGAGGCACAATGCCGACTTAAGTACATGAAGACTGCCTCTTCCTACTGACTATGTTATGAACCATTCCTGTGACACTAGTTACAATTCCGATGCTTCACTTGAGGTTTTCTGTATCCCTTGGACCTTCTTCTTGACGATGAAACACAGAGATTGCATCGGAATTAAACACAAAAGGCACAATGCCGACCTAAGTGAAAGAAGACTGGCTCTTCTTACTGTCTATGTTTTGAACCATTCCTGTGACACTAGTTATTGATTCCGATGCTACACTCCAGGTTTACTGTATCCCTTGGACCTTCTTATTGACGATGAAACACAGAAATGGCATCGTAATTAAATAAAAAAGGCACAATGTCGACCTAAGTACATGAAGACCAACTCTTCCTACTGACTATGTTTTGAACCATTCCTGTGACACTAGTTATAGATTCCGATGCCTTACTTGAGGTATACTGTATCCCTTGGACCTTCTTATAGACGATGAAACACAGAAGTGGCATTGGAATGAAATACAAAAGGCACAATGCCGACTTAAGTACAAGAAGACAGACTCTTCTTTCTGTCTATGTTTTGAACCATTCCTGTGACACTAGTTATAGATTCCGATGCTACACTCCAGGTTTACTGTATCCCTTGGACCTTCTTATTGACGATGAAACACAGAAATTGCATCGGAATTAAATACAAAAGGCACATTGCCGACTTAAGGACAAGAAGACTGACTCTTCTTACTGACTTTGTTTTGAACCATTAGTGTGACACTAGTTATAGATTCCGATGCTTCACTTCAGGTTTACTGTATCCCTTGGACCTTCTTATTGACGATGAAACACAGAGATTGCATCGGAATTAAACACAAAAGGCACAATGCCGACCTAAGTGAAAGAAGACTGGCTCTTCTTACTGTCTATGTTTTGAACCATTCCTGTGACACTAGTTATTGATTCCGATGCTACACTCCAGGTTTACTGTATCCCTTGGACCTTCTTATTGACGATGAAACACAGAAATGGCATCGGAATTAAATACAAAAGGCACAATGACGACCTAAGAACAAGAAGACTCACTCTTCTTAGTGACTATGTTTGAACCATTCCTGTGACACTGTCTATAGATTCCGATGCTTCACTTCATGTTTACTGTATCCCTTGGACCTTCTTATTGACGATGAAACACAGAAATTGCATCGGAATGAAATACAAAAGGCACAATGCCGACTTAAGTACAAGAAGACTGACACTTCATACTGTCTATGTTTTGAACCATTCCTCTGACACTAGTTATAGATTCCGATGCTACACTCCAGGTTTACTGTATCCCTTGGACCATCTTATTGACGATGAAACACAGAAATTGCATTGGAATTAAATACAAAAGGCACATTGCCGACTGAAGGACAAGAAGACTGACTCATCTTACTGACTTTGTTTTGAACCATTAGTGTGACACTAGTTATAGATTCCGATGCTTCACTTCAGGTTTACTGTATCCCTTGGACCTTCTTATTGACGATGAAACACAGATATTGCATCGGAATTAAATACAAAGGACACAATGCCGACTTAAGTACAAGAAGACTGACTCTTCCTGCTGTCATTGCTTTGAAATATTAATGTGACACTAGTTATAGATTCCGAAGCTTCACTCCAGGTTTACTGTATACGTTGCACCTTGTTATTGACGATTAAACACAACAATTGCATCGGAATTAAATAGAAAAAGCACAATGCCGACTTAAGTACAAGAAGACTGACTCTTCTTACTGACTTTGTTTTCAACCATTAGTGTGACACTAGTTATAGATTCCGATGCTTCACTTCAGGTTTACTGTATCCCTTGGACCTTCGTATTGACGATGAATCACAGAAATTGCATCGGAATTAAATACAATAGGCACAATGCCGACTTAAGTACATGAACACCGACTCCTCCTGCTGACTATGTTTGAACCATTCCTGTGACACTAGTTATGGATTCCGATGATTCACTTGAGGTTTACTGTATCCCTTGGACCTTCTTATTGACGATGAAACACAGAGATTGCATCGGAATTAAACACAAAAGGCACAATGCCGACCTAACGGAAAGAAGACTGACTCTTCTTAATGTCTATGTTTTGAACCATTCCTGTGACACTAGTTATTGATTCCGATGCTACACTCCAGGTTTACTGTATCCCTTGGACCTTCTTATTGACGATGAAACACAGAAATGGCATCGGAATTAAATAAAAAAGGCACAATGTCGACCTAAGTACATGAAGACCAACTCTTCCTACTGACTATGTTTTGAACCATTCCTGTGACACTAGTTATAGATTCCGATGCTTCACTTGAGGTATACTGTATCCCTTGAACCTTCTTATAGACGATGAAACACAGAAATGGCATTGGAATGAAATACAAAAGGCACAATGCCGACTTAAGTACAAGAAGACTGACTCTTCTTACTGTCTATGTTTTGAACCATTCCTGTGACACTAGTTATAGATTCCAATGCGTCGCTCCAGGTTTACTGTATCCCTTGGACCTTCTTATTGACGATGAAACACAGAAATTGCAACGGAATTAAATACAAAAGGCACAATGCCGACTTAAGGACAAGAAGACTGACTCTTCTTAGTGACTCTGTTTGAACCATTCCTGTGACACTGTCTAAGGATTCCGATGCTTCACTTCATGTATACTGTATCCCTTGGACCTTCTTATTGACGATGAAACACAGAAATTGCATCGGAATGAAATACAAAAGGCACACTGCCGACTTAAGTACAAGAAGACTGACACTTCATACTGTCAATGTTTTGAACCATTCCTGTGACACTAGTTGTAGATTCCGATGCTACACTCCAGGTTTACTGTATCCCTTGGACCATCTTATTGACTATGAAACACAGTAATTGCTTCGGAATTAAATAAAAAAGGCACAATGCTGACCTATGTACATGAATACCGACTCTTCCTACCGACTATGTTTTGAACCATTCCTGTGACACTAGTTATAGATTCCGATGCTTCACTTGAGGTTTACTGTATCCCTTGGACCTTGTTTTTGACGATGAAACACAGAAATTGCATCGGAATTAAATGCAAATGCACAATGCCGACTGAAGTACAAAAGGGACTGTCTCTTCTTACTGTCTATGATTTGAACCATTCCTGTGACACTAGTTATAGATTCCAATGCATCGCTCCAGGTTTACTGTATCCCTTGGACCTTCTTATTGACGATGAAACACAGAAATTGCATCGGAATTAAATACAAAAAGCACAATGCCGATATAAGTACAAGAAGACTGACTCTTCATAGTGACTATGTTTGAACCATTCCTGTGACACTATCAATAGATTCCGATGCTTCACTTCAGGTTTACTGTATCCCTTGGTTCTTCTTATTGACGATGAAACACAGAAATTGCATCGGAATTAAATACAAAAGGCACAATGCCGACTTAAGGACAAGAAGACTGAATCTTCTTACTGACTTTGTTTTGAACCATTAGTGTGACACTAGTTATAGATACCGATGCTTCACTTGAGGTTTACTGTATCCCTTGGACCTTCTTATTGACGATGAAAGACAGAAATTGCATCGGAATTAAATAGAAAAGGCACAATTCCGACTTAAGTACAAGAAGACTGACTCTTCCTACTGTCTATGTTTGGAACCATTCCTGTGACACTGGTTATAGATTCCGATGCTTCACTTCAGGTTTACTGTATCCCTTGGACCTTCTTATTGACGATGAAACACAGAAATTTCATCGGAATTAAATACAAGAGGCACAATGCCGACTTAAGTACATGAAGACTGCCTCTTCCTACTGACTATGTTATGAACCATTCCTGTGACACTAGTTACAATTCCGATGCTTCACTTGAGGTTTTCTGTATCCCTTGGACCTTCTTCTTGACGATGAAACACAGAGATTGCATCGGAATTAAACACAAAAGGCACAATGCCGACCTAAGTGAAAGAAGACTGGCTCTTCTTACTGTCTATGTTTTGAACCATTCCTGTGACACTAGTTATTGATTCCGATGCTACACTCCAGGTTTACTGTATCCCTTGGACCTTCTTATTGACGATGAAACACAGAAATGGCATCGTAATTAAATAAAAAAGGCACAATGTCGACCTAAGTACATGAAGACCAACTCTTCCTACTGACTATGTTTTGAACCATTCCTGTGACACTAGTTATAGATTCCGATGCCTTACTTGAGGTATACTGTATCCCTTGGACCTTCTTATAGACGATGAAACACAGAAGTGGCATTGGAATGAAATACAAAAGGCACAATGCCGACTTAAGTACAAGAAGACAGACTCTTCTTTCTGTCTATGTTTTGAACCATTCCTGTGACACTAGTTATAGATTCCGATGCTACACTCCAGGTTTACTGTATCCCTTGGACCTTCTTATTGACGATGAAACACAGAAATTGCATCGGAATTAAATACAAAAGGCACATTGCCGACTTAAGGACAAGAAGACTGACTCTTCTTACTGACTTTGTTTTGAACCATTAGTGTGACACTAGTTATAGATTCCGATGCTTCACTTCAGGTTTACTGTATCCCTTGGACCTTCTTATTGACGATGAAACACAGAGATTGCATCGGAATTAAACACAAAAGGCACAATGCCGACCTAAGTGAAAGAAGACTGGCTCTTCTTACTGTCTATGTTTTGAACCATTCCTGTGACACTAGTTATTGATTCCGATGCTACACTCCAGGTTTACTGTATCCCTTGGACCTTCTTATTGACGATGAAACACAGAAATGGCATCGGAATTAAATACAAAAGGCACAATGACGACTTAAGAACAAGAAGACTCACTCTTCTTAGTGACTATGTTTGAACCATTCCTGTGACACTGTCTATAGATTCCGATGCTTCACTTCATGTTTACTGTATCCCTTGGACCTTCTTATTGACGATGAAACACAGAAATTGCATCGGAATGAAATACAAAAGGCACAATGCCGACTTAAGTACAAGAAGACTGACACTTCATACTGTCTATGTTTTGAACCATTCCTCTGACACTAGTTATAGATTCCGATGCTACACTCCAGGTTTACTGTATCCCTTGGACCATCTTATTGACGATGAAACACAGAAATTGCATTGGAATTAAATACAAAAGGCACATTGCCGACTGAAGGACAAGAAGACTGACTCATCTTACTGACTTTGTTTTGAACCATTAGTGTGACACTAGTTATAGATTCCGATGCTTCACTTCAGGTTTACTGTATCCCTTGGACCTTCTTATTGACGATGAAACACAGATATTGCATCGGAATTAAATACAAAGGACACAATGCCGACTTAAGTACAAGAAGACTGACTCTTCCTGCTGTCATTGCTTTGAAATATTAATGTGACACTAGTTATAGATTCCGAAGCTTCACTCCAGGTTTACTGTATACGTTGCACCTTGTTATTGACGATTAAACACAACAATTGCATCGGAATTAAATAGAAAAAGCACAATGCCGACTTAAGTACAAGAAGACTGACTCTTCTTACTGACTTTGTTTTCAACCATTAGTGTGACACTAGTTATAGATTCCGATGCTTCACTTCAGGTTTACTGTATCCCTTGGACCTTCGTATTGACGATGAATCACAGAAATTGCATCGGAATTAAATACAATAGGCACAATGCCGACTTAAGTACATGAACACCGACTCCTCCTGCTGACTATGTTTGAACCATTCCTGTGACACTAGTTATAGATTCCGATGATTCACTTGAGGTTTACTGTATCCCTTGGACCTTCTTATTGACGATGAAACACAGAGATTGCATCGGAATTAAATACAAAAGGCACAATGCCGACTTAAGAACAAGAAGACTCACTCTTCTTAGTGACTATGTTTGAACCATTCCTGTGACACTGTCTATAGATTCCGATGCTTCACTTCATGTTTACTGTATCCCTTGGACCTTCTTATTGACGATGAAACACAGAAATTGCATCGGAATGAAATACAAAAGGCACAATGCCGACTTAAGTACAAGAAGACTGTCACTTCATACTGTCTATGCTTTGAACCATTCCTCTGACACTAGTTATAGATTCCGATGCTACACTCCAGGTTTACTGTATCCCTTGGACCATCTTATTGACGATGAAACACAGAAATTGCATTGGAATTAAATACAAAAGGCACATTGCCGACTTAAGGACAAGAAGACTGACGCTTCTTACTGACTTTGTTTTGAACCATTAGTGTGACACTAGTTATAGATTCCGATGCTTCACTTCAGGTTTACTGTATCCCTTGGACCTTCTTATTGACGATGAAACACAGATATTGCATCGGAATTAAATAAAAATGGCACAATGTCGACCTAAGTACATGAAGACCAACTCTTCCTACTATGTTTTGAACCATTCCTGTGACACTAGTTATAGATTCCGATGCTACACTCCAGGTTTACTGTATCCCTTGGACCTTCTTATTGACGATGAAACACAGAAATTGCATCGGAATTAAATACAAAAGGCACATTGCGACTTAAGAACAAGAAGACTGACTCTTCTTACTGACTTTGTTTTTGAACCATTAGTGTGACACTAGTTATAGATTCCGATGCTTCACTTCAGGTTTACTGTATCCCTTGGACCTTCTTATTGACGATGAAACACAGAGATTGCATCGGAATTAAACACAAAAGGCACAATGCCGACCTAAGTGAAAGAAGACTGGCTCTTCTTACTGTCTATGTTTTGAACCATTCCTGTGACACTAGTTATTGATTCCGATGCTACACTCCAGGTTTACTGTATCCCTTGGACCTACTTATTGACGATGAACCACAGAAATGGCATCGGAATTAAATACAAAAGGCACAATGCCGACTTAAGAACAAGAAGACTCACTCTTCTTAGTGACTATGTTTGAACCATTCCTGTGACACTGTCTATAGATTCCGATGCTTCACTTCATGTTTACTGTATCCCTTGGACCTTCTTATTGACGATGAAACACAGAAATTGCATCGGAGTGAAATACAAAAGGCACAATGCCGACTTAAGTACAAGAAGACTGACACTTCATACTGTCTATGTTTTGAACCATTCCTCTGACACTAGTTATAGATTCCGATGCTACACTCCAGGTTTACTGTATCCCTTGGACCATCTTATTGACGATGAAACACAGAAATTGCATTGGAATTAAATACAAAAGGCACATTGCCGACTTAAGGACAAGAAGACTGACTCTTCTTACTGACTTTGTTTTGAACCATTAGTGTGACACTAGTTATAGATTCCGATGCTTCACTTCAGGTTTACTGTATCCCTTGGACCTTCTTATTGACGATGAAACACAGATATTGCATCGGAATTAAATACAAAGGACACAATGCCGACTTAAGTACAAGAAGACTGACTCTTCCTGCTGTCATTGTTTTGAAAAATTAATGTGACACTAGTTATAGATTCCGATGCTTCACTCCACTTTTACTGTATCCCTTGGACCTTGTTATTGACGATGAAACGCAGAAATTTCATCGGAATTAAATAGAAGAAGCACAATGCCGACTTAAGTACAAGAAGATTGACTCTTCTTACTGACTATGTTTTGAACCATTCCTGTGACACTAGTTATAGATTCCGATGCTTCACTTCAGGTATACGGTATCCCTTGGTTCTTCTCTTTGACGATGAAACACAGAAATTGCATCGGAATTAAATACAAAAGGCACAATTCCGACTTAAGTACAAGAAGACTGACTCTTCTTACTGACTATGTTTGAACCATTCCTGTGACACTAGTTATAGATTCCGATGCTACACTCCAGGTTTACTGTATCCCTTGGACCTTCGTATTGACGATCAAACACAGAAATTGCATCGGAATTATATACAAAAGGCACAATGCTGACTAAAGTACAAGAAGATCGACTCTTCCTTCTGTCCATGTATTGAACCATTCCTGTGACACTAGTTATAGATTCCGATGCTTCACTTCAGGTTTACTGTATCCCTTCGATCTTCGTAGTGACGATGAAACACAGAAATTGCATTGGAATTAAATACAAAAGGCACAATGCCGACTTAAGTACATGAAGACCGACTCTCCCTACTGACTATGCTTTGAACCATTCCTGTAACACTAGTTACAGATTCAGATGCTTTACTTTAGGTTTACTGTATCCCTCTGTTCTTCTTATTGACGATGAAACACAGAAATTGCATCGGAATTAAATACAAAAGGCAAAATGCCGACTTAAGTACAATGAGGCTGACCCTTCTTCCTGTCTATGTTTTGAACCATTGCATTGACACTAGTTATAGATTCCGATGCTTCACTGCAGATTTACTGTATCCCTTGGACCTTGTTATTGACGATGAAACACAGTTATTGCATCGGAATTATATAGAAAAGGCACAATGCCGACTTAAGTACAAGAAGACTGACTCTTCTTACTGACTATGTTTTGAACCATTCCTGTGACATTAGTTATAGATTCCGATGCTTCAACTCAGGTTTACTGTGTCCCTTGGACCTTCTTATTGACGATGAAACACAGAAATTGCATCGGAATTAAATACAAAAGGCAAAATGCCGGCTTTAGTACACGAAGACTGACTCTTCTTACTGTCTATGTTTGACCCATTCCTGTGACACTAGTTATAGATTCCGATGCTTCACTTCAGAATAATTGGACCCTCTCACCTTCTTATTGACGATGAAACACAGAAATTGTATCGGAATTAAACAGAAAAGGCACAATGTCGACTGAAGTACAAGAAGACTGACTCTTCTTACTGTCTACGTTTTGAACCATTCCTGTGACACTAGTTACAGATTCCGATGCTTCACTCCAGGTTTACTGTATCCCTTGGACCTTCTTATTGACGATGAAACACAGAAATTGCATCGGAATTAAATACAAAAGGCACATTGCCGACTTAAGGACAAGAAGACTGACTCTTCTTACTAACTTTGTTTTGAACCATTAGTGTGACACTAGTTATAGATTCCGATGCTTCACTTCAGGTTTACTGTATCCCTTGGACCTTCTTATTGACGATGAAACACAGAGATTGCATCGGAATTAAACACAAAAGGCACAATGCCGACCTAAGTGAAAGAAGACTGGCTCTTCTTACTGTCTATGTTTTGAACCATTCCTGTGACACTAGTTATTGATTCCGATGCTACACTCCAGGTTTACTGTATCCCTTGGACCTTCTTATTGACGATGAAACACAGAAATGGCATCGGAATTAAATACAAAAGGCACAATGACGACTTAAGAACAAGAAGACTCACTCTTCTTAGTGACTATGTTTGAACCATTCCTGTGACACTGTCTATAGATTCCGATGCTTCACTTCATGTTTACTGTATCCCTTGGACCTTCTTATTGACGATGAAACACAGAGATTGCATCGGAATTAAACACAAAAGGCACAATGTCGACTGAAGTACAAGAAGACTGACTCTTCTTACTGTCTACGTTTTGAACCATTCCTGTGACACTAGTTACAGATTCCGATGCTTCACTCCAGGTTTACTGTATCCCTTGGACATTCTTATTGACGATGAAACACAGAAATTGCATCGGAATTAAATACAAGAGGCACAATGCCGACTTAAGGACATGAAGACTGCCTCTTCCTACTGACTATGTTATGAACCATTCCTGTGACACTAGTTACAATTCCGATGCTTCACTTGAGGTTTTCTGTATCCCTTGGACCTTCTTCTTGACGATGAAACACAGAGATTGCATCGGAATTAAACACAAAAGGCACAATGCCGACCTAAGTGAAAGAAGACTGGCTCTTCTTACTGTCTATGTTTTGAACCATTCCTGTGACACTAGTTATTGATTCCGATGCTACACTCCAGGTTTACTGTATCCCTTGGACCTTCTTATTGACGATGAAACACAGAAATGGCATCGGAATTAAATAAAAAAGGCACAATGTCGACCTAAGTACATGAAGACCAACTCTTCCTACTGACTATGTTTTGAACCATTCCTGTGACACTAGTTATAGATTCCGATGCTTTACTTGAGGTATACTGTATCCCTTGGACCTTCTTATAGACGATGAAACACAGAAGTGGCATTGGAATGAAATACAAAAGGCACAATGCCGACTTAAGTACAAGAAGACTGACTCTTCTTACTGTCTATGTTTTGAACCATTCCTGTGACACTAGTTATAGATTCCGATGCTACACTCCAGGTTTACTGTATCCCTTGGACCTTCTTATTGACGATGAAACACAGAAATTGCATCGGAATTAAATACAAAAGGCACATTGCCGACTTAAGGACAAGAAGACTGACTCTTCTTACTGACTTTGTTTTGAACCATTAGTGTGACACTAGTTATAGATTCCGATGCTTCACTTCAGGTTTACTGTATCCCTTGGACCTTCTTATTGACGATGAAACACAGAGATTGCATCGGAATTAAACACAAAAGGCACAATGCCGACCTAAGTGAAAGAAGACTGGCTCTTCTTACTGTCTATGTTTTGAACCATTCCTGTGACACTAGTTATTGATTCCGATGCTACACTCCAGGTTTACTGTATCCCTTGGACCTTCTTATTGACGATGAAACACAGAAATGGCATCGGAATTAAATACAAAAGGCACAATGACGACTTAAGAACAAGAAGACTCACTCTTCTTAGTGACTATGTTTGAACCATTCCTGTGACACTGTCTATAGATTCCGATGCTTCACTTCATGTTTACTGTATCCCTTGGACCTTCTTATTGACGATGAAACACAGAAATTGCATCGGAATGAAATACAAAAGGCACAATGCCAACTTAAGTACAAGAAGACTGACACTTCATACTGTCTATGTTTTGAACCATTCCTCTGACACTAGTTATAGATTCCGATGCTACACTCCAGGTTTACTGTATCCCTTGGACCATCTTATTGACGATGAAACACAGAAATTGCATTGGAATTAAATACAAAAGGCACATTGCCGACTTAAGGACAAGAAGACTGACTCATCTTACTGACTTTGTTTTGAACCATTAGTGTGACACTAGTTATAGATTCCGATGCTTCACTTCAGGTTTACTGTATCCCTTGGACCTTCTTATTGACGATGAAACACAGATATTGCATCGGAATTAAATACAAAGGACACAATGCCGACTTAAGTACAAGAAGACTGACTCTTCCTGCTGTCATTGCTTTGAAATATTAATGTGACACTAGTTATAGATTCCGAAGCTTCACTCCAGGTTTACTGTATCCCTTGGACCTTGTTATTGACGATGAAATACAAAAATTGCATCGGAATTAAACACAAAAGGCACAATGCCGACCTAAGTGAAAGAAGACTGGCTCTTCTTACTGTCTATGTTTTGAACCATTCCTGTGACACTAGTTACTGATTCCGATGCCTCACTCCAGGTTTACTGTATACGTTGCACCTTGTTATTGACGATTAAACACAAAAATTGCATCGGAATTAAATAGAAAAAGCACAATGCCGACTTAAGTACAAGAAGACTGACTCTTCTTACTGACTTTGTTTTCAACCATTAGTGTGACACTAGTTATAGATTCCGATGCTTCACTTCAGGTTTACTGTATCCCTTGGACCTTCGTATTGACGATGAATCACAGAAATTGCATCGGAATTAAATACAATAGGCACAATGCCGACTTAAGTACATGAACACCGACTCCTCCTGCTGACTATGTTTGAACCATTCCTGTGACACTAGTTATAGATTCCGATGATTCACTTGAGGTTTACTGTATCCCTTGGACCTTCTTATTGACGATGAAACACAGAGATTGCATCGGAATTAAATACAAAAGGCACAATGCCGACTTAAGAACAAGAAGACTCACTCTTCTTAGTGACTATGTTTGAACCATTCCTGTGACACTGTCTATAGATTCCGATGCTTCACTTCATGTTTACTGTATCCCTTGGACCTTCTTATTGACGATGAAACACAGAAATTGCATCGGAATGAAATACAAAAGGCACAATGCCGACTTAAGTACAAGAAGACTGACACTTCATACTGTCTATGCTTTGAACCATTCCTCTGACACTAGTTATAGATTCCGATGCTACACTCCAGGTTTACTGTATCCCTTGGACCATCTTATTGACGATGAAACACAGAAATTGCATTGGAATTAAATACAAAAGGCACATTGCCGACTTAAGGACAAGAAGACTGACTCTTCTTACTGACTTTGTTTTGAACCATTAGTGTGACACTAGTTATAGATTCCGATGCTTCACTTCAGGTTTACTGTATCCCTTGGACCTTCTTATTGACGATGAAACACAGATATTGCATCGGAATTAAATAAAAACGGCACAATGTCGACCTAAGTACATGAAGACCAACTCTTCCTACTATGTTTTGAACCATTCCTGTGACACTAGTTATTGATTCCGATGCTACACTCCAGGTTTACTGTATCCCTTGGACCTACTTATTGACGATGAACCACAGAAATGGCATCGGAATTAAATACAAAAGGCACAATGCCGACTTAAGAACAAGAAGACTCACTCTTCTTAGTGACTATGTTTGAACCATTCCTGTGACACTGTCTATAGATTCCGATGCTTCACTTCATGTTTACTGTATCCCTTGGACCTTCTTATTGACGATGAAACACAGAAATTGCATCGGAGTGAAATACAAAAGGCACAATGCCGACTTAAGTACAAGAAGACTGACACTTCATACTGTCTATGTTTTGAACCATTCCTCTGACACTAGTTATAGATTCCGATGCTACACTCCAGGTTTACTGTATCACTTGGACCATCTTATTGACGATGAAACACAGAAATTGCATTGGAATTAAATACAAAAGGCACATTGCCGACTTAAGGACAAGAAGACTGACTCTTCTTACTGACTTTGTTTTGAACCATTAGTGTGACACTAGTTATAGATTCCGATGCTTCACTTCAGGTTTACTGTATCCCTTGGACCTTCTTATTGACGATGAAACACAGATATTGCATCGGAATTAAATACAAAGGACACAATGCCGACTTAAGTACAAGAAGACTGACTCTTCCTGCTGTCATTGTTTTGAAAAATTAATGTGACACTAGTTATAGATTCCGATGCTTCACTCCACTTTTACTGTATCCCTTGGACCTTGTTATTGACGATGAAACGCAGAAATTTCATCGGAATTAAATAGAAGAAGCACAATGCCGACTTAAGTACAAGAAGATTGACTCTTCTTACTGACTATGTTTTGAACCATTCCTGTGACACTAGTTATAGATTCCGATGCTTCACTTCAGGTATACGGTATCCCTTGGTTCTTCTCTTTGACGATGAAACACAGAAATTGCATCGGAATTAAATACAAAAGGCACAATTCCGACTTAAGTATAAGAAGACTGACTCTTCTTACTGACTATGTTTGAACCATTCCTGTGACACTAGTTATAGATTCCGATGCTACACTCCAGGTTTACTTTATCCCTTGGACCTTCGTATTGACGATCAAACACAGAAATTGCATCGGAATTATATACAAAAGGCACAATGCTGACTAAAGTACAAGAAGATCGACTCTTCCTTCTGTCCATGTATTGAACCATTCCTGTGACACTAGTTATAGATTCCGATGCTTCACTTCAGGTTTACTGTATCCCTTGGATCTTCGTAGTGACGATGAAACACAGAAATTGCATTGGAATTAAATACAAAAGGCACAATGCCGACTTAAGTACATGAAGACCGACTCTCCCTACTGACTATGCTTTGAACCATTCCTGTAACACTAGTTACAGATTCAGATGCTTTACTTTAGGTTTACTGTATCCCTCTGTTCTTCTTATTGACGATGAAACACAGAAATTGCATCGGAATTAAATACAAAAGGCAAAATGCCGACTTAAGTACAATGAGGCTGACCCTTCTTCCTGTCTATGTTTTGAACCATTGCATTGACACTAGTTATAGATTCCGATGCTTCACTGCAGATTTACTGTATCCCTTGGACCTTGTTATTGACGATGAAACACAGAAATTGCATCGGAATTATATAGAAAAGGCACAATGCCGACTTAAGTACAAGAAGACTGACTCTTCTTACTGACTATGTTTTGAACCATTCCTGTGACATTAGTTATAGATTCCGATGCTACACTCCAGGTTTACTGTATCCCTTGGACCATCTTATTGACGATGAAACACAGAAATTGCATTGGAATTAAATACAAAAGGCACATTGCCGACTTAAGGACAAGAAGACTGACTCTTCTTACTGACTTTGTTTTGAACCATTAGTGTGACACTAGTTATAGATTCCGATGCTTCACTTCAGGTTTACTGTATCCCTTGGACCTTCTTATTGACGATGAAACACAGATATTGCATCGGAATTAAATAAAAACGGCACAATGTCGACCTAAGTACATGAAGACCAACTCTTCCTACTATGTTTTGAACCATTCCTGTGACACTAGTTATTGATTCCGATGCTACACTCCAGGTTTACTGTATCCCTTGGACCTACTTATTGACGATGAACCACAGAAATGGCATCGGAATTAAATACAAAAGGCACAATGCCGACTTAAGAACAAGAAGACTCACTCTTCTTAGTGACTATGTTTGAACCATTCCTGTGACACTGTCTATAGATTCCGATGCTTCACTTCATGTTTACTGTATCCCTTGGACCTTCTTATTGACGATGAAACACAGAAATTGCATCGGAGTGAAATACAAAAGGCACAATGCCGACTTAAGTACAAGAAGACTGACACTTCATACTGTCTATGTTTTGAACCATTCCTCTGACACTAGTTATAGATTCCGATGCTACACTCCAGGTTTACTGTATCCCTTGGACCATCTTATTGACGATGAAACACAGAAATTGCATTGGAATTAAATACAAAAGGCACATTGCCGACTTAAGGACAAGAAGACTGACTCTTCTTACTGACTTTGTTTTGAACCATTAGTGTGACACTAGTTATAGATTCCGATGCTTCACTTCAGGTTTACTGTATCCCTTGGACCTTCTTATTGACGATGAAACACAGATATTGCATCGGAATTAAATACAAAGGACACAATGCCGACTTAAGTACAAGAAGACTGACTCTTCCTGCTGTCATTGTTTTGAAAAATTAATGTGACACTAGTTATAGATTCCGATGCTTCACTCCACTTTTACTGTATCCCTTGGACCTTGTTATTGACGATGAAACGCAGAAATTTCATCGGAATTAAATAGAAGAAGCACAATGCCGACTTAAGTACAAGAAGATTGACTCTTCTTACTGACTATGTTTTGAACCATTCCTGTGACACTAGTTATAGATTCCGATGCTTCACTTCAGGTATACGGTATCCCTTGGTTCTTCTCTTTGACGATGAAACACAGAAATTGCATCGGAATTAAATACAAAAGGCACAATTCCGACTTAAGTATAAGAAGACTGACTCTTCTTACTGACTATGTTTGAACCATTCCTGTGACACTAGTTATAGATTCCGATGCTACACTCCAGGTTTACTTTATCCCTTGGACCTTCGTATTGACGATCAAACACAGAAATTGCATCGGAATTATATACAAAAGGCACAATGCTGACTAAAGTACAAGAAGATCGACTCTTCCTTCTGTCCATGTATTGAACCATTCCTGTGACACTAGTTATAGATTCCGATGCTTCACTTCAGGTTTACTGTATCCCTTGGATCTTCGTAGTGACGATGAAACACAGAAATTGCATTGGAATTAAATACAAAAGGCACAATGCCGACTTAAGTACATGAAGACCGACTCTCCCTACTGACTATGCTTTGAACCATTCCTGTAACACTAGTTACAGATTCAGATGCTTTACTTTAGGTTTACTGTATCCCTCTGTTCTTCTTATTGACGATGAAACACAGAAATTGCATCGGAATTAAATACAAAAGGCAAAATGCCGACTTAAGTACAATGAGGCTGACCCTTCTTCCTGTCTATGTTTTGAACCATTGCATTGACACTAGTTATAGATTCCGATGCTTCACTGCAGATTTACTGTATCCCTTGGACCTTGTTATTGACGATGAAACACAGTTATTGCATCGGAATTATATAGAAAAGGCACAATGCCGACTTAAGTACAAGAAGACTGACTCTTCTTACTGACTATGTTTTGAACCATTCCTGTGACATTAGTTATAGATTCCGATGCTTCAACTCAGGTTTACTGTGTCCCTTGGACCTTCTTATTGACGATGAAACACAGAAATTGCATCGGAATTAAATACAAAAGGCAAAATGCCGGCTTTAGTACACGAAGACTGACTCTTCTTACTGTCTATGTTTGACCCATTCCTGTGACACTAGTTATAGATTCCGATGCTTCACTTCAGAATAATTGGACCCTCTCACCTTCTTATTGACGATGAAACACAGAAATTGTATCGGAATTAAACAGAAAAGGCACAATGTCGACTGAAGTACAAGAAGACTGACTCTTCTTACTGTCTACGTTTTGAACCATTCCTGTGACACTAGTTACAGATTCCGATGCTTCACTCCAGGTTTACTGTATCCCTTGGACATTCTTATTGACGACGAAACACAGAAATTGCATCGGAATTAAATAGATAAGGCACAATGCCGACTTAAATACAAGAAGACTGACACTTCTTATTGACTTTGTTTTGAACCATTCCTGTGACACTAGTTACAGATTCCAATACTTCACTTCAGGTTTATTGTATCCCTCTGACCTTCTTATTGACGATGAAACACGGAAATTGCGTCGGAATTAAATAGAAAAGGCACAATGTCGACTTAAGTACAGGTAGACTGACTCTTCTTACTGTCTATGTTTTGAAGCATTCCTGTGACACTAGTCATAGATTCCGATGCTTCACTCCAGGTTTACTGCATCCCTTGGAACTTCTTATTGACGATGAAACAAAGATATTGCATTGGAATTAAATACAAAAGGCAAAATGCCGACTTAAGTACACGAAGACTGACTGTTGTTACTGTCAATGATTTGAACCATTTCTGTGACAATAGTTATAGATTCCGATGCTTCACTCCAGGTTTACTCTATCCCTTGGAACTTCTTATTGACGATGAAACACAGAAATTGCATCGGAATTAAATAGAACAGGCACAATGCCGAATTAAGTACAAGAAGACTGACTCTTCTTACTGACTATGTTTTGAACCATACCTGTGACACTAGTTATAAATTCCGATGCTACACTTCAGGTTTACTGTATACCTTGGACCTTCGTATTGACGATAAAGCACAGAGGTTGCATCGGAATTAAATACAAAAGGCACAGTGCGACATAAGTACAAGAGGACTGACTCTTCCTACTGTCTATGTTTTGAACCATTCCTGTGACACTAGCTATAGATCCCGATGCTTCACTTCAGGTTTACGGTATCCCTCTGACCTTCTTATTGACGATGAAACACAGAAATTGCATCGGAATTATATACAATAGGCACAATGCCGACATAAGTACAAGAAGACTGACTCTCCTTACTGTCTATGTTTTGAAATATTGCATTGACACTAGTTATAGATTCCGATGCTTCACTCCAGGTTTACTGTAACCCTTGGACCTTCTTACTGACGATGAAACACAGAAATTGCATCGGAATTAAATAGAAAAGGCACAATGACGACTTAAGTACAAGAACACTGACCCTTCTAACTGACTATTTTTTGAACCATTCCTGTGACACTAGTTATAGATTCCGATGCTTCACCTCAGGTTTACTGTATCCGTTGGACCTTCTTCTTGACGATGAATCACAGAAATTGCATCGGAATTAAATACAAAAGGCAAAATGACGTCTTAAGTACACGAAGACTGACTCTTCTTACTGTCTATGTATTGAACCATTCCTGTGACACTAGTTATAGATTCCGATGCTACACATCAGGTTTACTGTATACCTTGGACCTTCTTATTGACGATGAAACACAGAGATTGCATCGGAATTAAATACAAAAGGCACAGTGCCGACTTAAGTACAAGGAGACTGACTCTTCTTACTGTCTATGTTTTGAACCATTCCTGTGATACTAGTTATAGATTCCGATGCTTCACTTCAGGTTTACTTTATCCCACTGACCTTATTGCCGATGAAACACAGATATTACATGGGAATTAAATACAAAGGCAAAATGCCGGCTTAAGGACAGAAGACTGATTCTTCTTACTGACTATGTTTTGAACCATTCCTGTGACACTAGTTATAGATTCCGATGCTTCACTTCAGGTTCACTGTATCTCTTGGACCATCTTATTGTCGATGAAACACAGAAATAGCATCGTAATTAAATAGAAAAGGCACTATGCTGACATAAGTACATGAAGACTGACTCTTCTTACTGACCATTTTTTGAACCATTCCTGTGACACTAGTTATAGATTCCGATGCTTCACCCCAGGTTTACTGTGTCCCTTGGACCTTCTTATTGACGATGAAACACAGAAATTGCATTGGAATTAAATACAAAAGGCACAATGCCGACTTAAGGACAAGAAGACTGACTCTTCCTACTGACTATGTTTTGAACCATTCCTGTGACACTAGTTACAGATTCCGATGCTTCACTTCAGGTTTACTGTATATCTCTGACCTTCTTATTGCCATTGAAACACAGAAATTGCATCGGAATTAAATACAAAAGGCACAATGCCGACTTAAGAACAAGAAGACTGACTCTTCTTACTGACTATGATTTGAACCATTTCTGTGACACTAGCTATAGATTCCGATGCTTCACTTCAGGTTTACTGTATCCCTCTGACAGTCTTATTGACGATGAAACACAGAAATTGCATCGGAATTAAATAGAAAAGGCACAATGCCGACTTAAGTACAAGAAGACTGACTCTCCTTACTGACTATGTTTCGAACCATTCCTGAGACACTACTTATTGATTTCGATGCTTCACTTCAAGTTTACTGCATCCCTTGGAACTTCTTATTGACGATGAAACACAGAAATTGCATCGGAGTTAAATACAAAAGGGAAAATGCCGACTTAAGTACACGAAGACTGACTCTTCTTACTGTGTATGATTTGAACCATTCCTGTGACACTAGTTATAAATTCCGATGCTACACTCCAGGTTAACTGCACCGCTTTGACCTTCTTATTGACGATGAAACACAGACATTGCATCGGAATTAAATACAAAAGGCACAATGCCGACTTAAGGACAAGAAGAATGACTCTTCTTACTGACTGGGTTTTGTACCATAACTGTGACACTAGTTGTAGATTCCGATTCTTCACTTCAGGTTTACTGTATCCCTTGGACCTTCTTATTGACGATGAAACACAGAAATTGCATCGGAATTAAATACAAAAGGCACAATGCCGACTTAAGGACAAGAAGACTGGCTCTTCCTACTGTCTATGTTTTGAACCATTCCTGTGACACTAGTTATAGATTCCGATGCTACACTCCACGTTAACTGTATCCCTTGGACCTTCTTATTGACGATGAAAAACAGAAATTGGATCGGAATTAATTACAAATGGCACAATGCCGGCTTAATGGTAAGAAGACTGACACTTCTTACTGACTTTTATTTTGAACCATTCCTGTGACACTAGTTATAGGTTCCGATGCTTTACTTCAGGTTAATTGTATCCCTTTGACCTACTTATTGACGATGAAACACAGAAATTGCAACGGAATTAAATAGAAATGGCACAATGTCGACTTAAGTACAAGAAGTCTGACTCTTCTTACTGTCAATGATTTGAACCATTCCTGTGACAATAGTTATAGATTCCAATGGTTCACTCCAGGTTTACTCTATCCCTTGGAACTTCTTATTGACGATGAAACACAGAAATTGCATCGGAATTAAATAGAACCGGCACAATGCCGAATTAAGTACAAGAAGACTGACTCTTCTTACTGACTATGTTTTGAACCATACCTGTGACACTAGTTATAAATTCCGATCCTACACTTCAGGTTTACTGTATACCTTGGACCTTCGTATTGACGATAAAACACAGAGGTTGCATCGGAATTAAATACAAAAGGCACAGTGCGACATAAGTACAAGAGGACTGACTCTTCCTACTGTCTATGTTTTGAACCATTCCTGTGACACTAGTTATAGATTCCGATGCTTCACTTCAGGTTTACTGTATCCCACTGACCTTATTGCCCATGAAACACAGATATTGCATCGGAATTAAATACAAAAGGCACAATGCCGGCTTAAGGACAAGAAGACTGACTCTTCTTACTGACTATGTTTTGAACCATTCCTGTGACACTAGCTATAGATCCCGATGCTTCACTTCAGGTTTACGGTATCCCTCTGACCTTCTTATTGACGATGAAACACAGAAATTGCATCGGAATTATGTACAATAGGCACAATGCCGACATAAGTACAAGAAGACTGACTCTCCTTACTATCTATGTTTTGAAATATTGCATTGACACTAGTTATAGATTCCGATGCTTCACTCCAGGTTTACTGTAACCCTTGGATCTTCTTACTGACGATGAAACACAGAAATTGCATCGGAATTAAATAGAAAAGGCACAATGACGACTTAAGTACAAGAACACTGACTCTTCTAACTGACTATTTTTTGAACCATTCCTGTGACACTAGTTATAGATTCCGATGCTTCACCTCAGGTTTACTGTATCCGTTGGACCTTCTTATTGACGATGAATCACAGAAATTGCATCGGAATTAAATACAAAAGGCAAAATGACGTCTTAAGTACACGAAGACTGACTCTTCTTACTGTCTATGTATTGAATCATTCCTGTGACACTAGTTATAGATTCCGATGCTACACATCAGGTTTACTGTATACCTTGGACCTTCTTATTGACGATGGAACACAGAGATTGCATCGGAATTAAATACAAAAGGCACAGTGCCGACTTAAGTACAAGGAGACTGACTCTTCTTACTGTCTATGTTTTGAACCATTCCTGTGATACTAGTTATAGATTCCGATGCTTCACTTCAGGTTTACTTTATCCCACTGACCTTATTGCCGATGAAACACAGATATTACATGGGAATTAAATACAAAGGCAAAATGCCGGCTAAGGACAGAAGACTGACTCTTCTTACTGACTATGTTTTGAACCATTCCTATGACACTAGTTATAGATTCCGATGCTTCACTTCAGGTTCACTGTATCTCTTGGACCATCTTATTGTCGATGAAACACAGAAATAGCATCGTAATGAAATAGAAAAGGCACTATGCTTACATAAGTACAAGAAGACTGACTCTTCTTACTGACCATTTTTTGAACCATTCCTGTGACACTAGTTATAGATTCCGATGCTTCAACCCAGGTTTACTGTGTCCCTTGGACCTTCTTATTGACGATGAAACTCAGAAATTGCATTGGAATTAAATACAAAAGGCACAATGCCGACTTAAGGACAAGAAGACTGACTCTTCCTACTGACTATGTTTTGAACCATTCCTGTGACACTAGTTTCAGATTCCGATGCTTCACTTCAGGTTTACTGTATATCTCTGACCTTCTTATTGACATTGAAACACAGAAATTGCATCGGAATTAAATACAAAAGGCACAGTGCCGACTTAAGAACAAGAAGACTGACTCTTCTTACTGACTATGATTTGAACCATTTCTGTGACACTAGCTATAGATTCCGATGCTTCACTTCAGGTTTACTGTATCCCTCTGACAGTCTTATTGACGATGAAACACAGAAATTGCATCGGAATTAAATAGAAAAGGCACAATGCCGACTTAAGTACAAGAAGACTGACTCTCCTTACTGACTATGTTTCGAACCATTCCTGAGATACTACTTATTGATTTCGATGCTTCACTTCAAGTTTTCTGCATCCCTTGGAACTTCTTATTGACGATGAAACACAGAAATTGCATCGGAGTGAAATACAAAAGGGAAAATGCCGACTTAAGTACACGAAGACTGACTCTTCTTACTGTGTATGATTTGAACCATTCCTGTGACACTAGTTATAAATTCCGATGCTACACTCCAGGTTAACTGTATCGCTTTGACCTTCTTATTGACGATGAAACACAGACATTGCATCGGAAATAAATACAAAAGGCACGATGCCGACTTAAGGACAAGAAGAATGACTCTTCTTACTGACTTGGTTTTGTACCATAACTGTGACACTAGTTGTAGTTTCCGATTCTTCACTTCTGGTTTACTGTATCCCTTGGACCTTCGTATTGACGATGAAACACAGAAATTGCATCGGAATTAAATACAAAAGGCACAATGCCGACTTAAGTACAAGAAGACTGACTCTTCCCACAGTCTATGTTTTGAACCATTCCTGTGACACTAGTTATAGATTCCGATAATTCACTTCAGCTTTACTGTATCCCTTGGACCTTCTTATTGACGATGAAACACAGAAATTGCATCGGAGTGAAATACAAAAGGCACAATGCCGACTTAAGTACAAGAAGACTGACTCTTCCTACTGTCTATGGTTTGAACCATTCCTGTGGCACTTGTTATTGATTCTGATGCTTCACTTCAGGTTTACTGTATCCCTTGTACCTTCTTATAGACAATGAAACACAGAAATTGCATCAGAATTAAATAGAAAAGGCACAATGGCGACTTAAGTACAAGAAGACTGACGCTTCTTACTATGTTAGAACCATTCCTGTGACACTAGTTATTGATTCCGATGCTTCACTTCAGGTTTACTGTATTCCTTGGACCTTCTTATTGACGATGAAACACAGAAATTGCATCGAATTGAAATACAAAAGGCACAATGCCGGCTTAAGTACAAGAAGACTGACTCTTCCTACTGTCTATGTTTTGCACCATTCCTGTGCCACTAGTAATCGATTCCGAAGCTTCACCTGTGGTTTACTGTATCCCTTGGACCTTCTCATTGACGATGAAACACAGAAATTGCATCGGAATTAAAAACAAAAGGCACAATGCCGACCTAAGTACAAGAAGACTGACTCTTCTTACTGTCTATGTTTTGAACCATTCCTGTGACACAAGATATAGATTCCGATGCTTCACGCCATGTTTGCTGAATCCCATGGACCTTCTTATTGACGATGATACACAGAAATCGCATCGGAATTAAATACAAAGGGCACAATGGCGACATAAGGACAAGAAGACTGACTCTTCTTACTGACTATGATTTTAACCATTTCTGTGACACTAGCTACAGATCCCGATGCTTCACTTCAGGTTTACTGTATCCCTTGGACCATCTTATTGTCGATGAAACACAGAAATAGCATCGTAATTAAATAGAAAAGGCACTATGCTGACATAAGTACATGAAGACTGACTCTTCTTACTGACCATTTTTTGAACCATTCCTGTGACACTAGTTATAGATTCCGATGCTTCACCCCAGGTTTACTGTGTCCCTTGGACCTTCTTATTGACGATGAAACACAGAAATTGCATTGTAATTAAATACAAAAGGCACAATGCCGACTTAAGTACAAGAAGACTGACTCTTCCCACAGTCTATGTTTTGAACCATTCCTGTGACACTAGTTATAGATTCCGATAATTCACTTCAGCTTTACTGTATCCCTTGGACCTTCTTATTGACGATGAAACACAGAAAGTGCATCGGAGTGAAATACAAAAGGCACAATGCCGACTTAAGTACAAGAAGACTGACTCTTCCTACTGTCTATGGTTTGAACCATTCCTGTGGCACTTGTTATTGATTCTGATGCTTCACTTCAGGTTTACTGTATCCCTTGTACCTTCTTATAGACAATGAAACACAGAAATTGCATCAGCATTAAATAGAAAAGGCACAATGGCGACTTAAGTACAAGAAGACTGACGCTTCTTACTATGTTTGAACCATTCCTGTGACACTAGTTATAGATTCCGATGCTTCACTTCAGGTTTACTGTATTCCTTGGACCTTCTTATTGACGATGAAACACAAAAATTGCATCGAATTGAAATACAAAAGGCACAATGCCGGCTTAAGTACAAGAAGACTGACTCTTCCAACTGTCTATGTTTTGCACCATTCCTGTGCCACTAGTAATCGATTCCGAAGCTTCACCTGTGGTTTACTGTATCCCTTGGACCTTCTTATTGACGATGATACACAGAAATCGCATCGGAATTAAATACAAAGGGCACAATGCCGACATAAGGACAAGAAGACTGACTCTTCCTACTGACTATGTTTTGAACCATTCCTGTGACACTAGTTACAGATTCCGATGCTTCACTTCAGGTTTACTGTATATCTCTGACCTTCTTATTGACATTGAAACACAGAAATTGCATCGGAATTAAATACAAAAGGCACAATGCCGACTTAAGTACAAGAAGACTGACTCTCCTTACTGACTATGTTTCGAACCATTCCTGAGACACTACTTATTGATTTCGATGCTTCACTTCAAGTTTACTGCATCCCTTGGACCTTCTTATTGACGATGAAACACAGAAATTGCATCGGAGTTAAATACAAAAGGCAAAAAGCCGACTTAAGTACACGAAGACTGACTCTTCTTACTGTGTATGATTTGAACCATTCCTGTGACACTAGTTATAAATTCCGATGCTACACTCCAGGTTAACTGTATCCCTTTGACCTTCTTATTGACGATGAAACACAGACATTGCATCGGAATTAAATACAAAAGGCACAATGCCGACTTAAGGACAAGAAGAATGACTCTTCTTACTGACTTGGCTTTGTACCATAACTGTGACACTAGTTGTAGATTCCGATTCTTCACTTCAGGTTTACTGTATCCCTTGGACCTTCGTATTGACGATGGAACACAGAAATTGCATCGGAATTAAATACAAAAGGCACAATGCCGACTTAAGTACAAGAAGACTGACTCTTCCCACTGTCTATGTTTTGAACCATTCCTGTGACACTAGTTATAGATTCCGATAATTCACTTCAGCTTTACTGTATCCCTTGGACCTTCTTATTGACGATGAAACACAGAAATTGCATTGGAATTAAGTACAAAAGGCACAATGCCGACTTAAGTACAAGAAGACTGACTCTTCCTACTGTCTATGCTTTGAACCATTCCTGTGGTACTTGTTATAGATTCCGATGCTTCACTTCAGGTTTACTGTATCCCTTGTACCTTCTTATTGACAATGAAACACAGAAATTGCATCAGATTTAAATAGAAAAGGCACAATGACGACTTAAGTACAAGAAGACTGACGCTTCTTACTGACTATGTTCTGAACCATTCCTGTGACACTAGTTATAAATTCGGATGCTTTACTTCAGGTTTACTGTATCCCTCTGACCTTCTTATTGACGATGAAACACAGAAATTGTATCGGAATTAAATAGAAAAGGCACAATGCCGACTAAAGTACAAGACGACAGACTTTTCCTACTGTCTATGTTTTGAACCATTCCTGTGACACTAGTTATAGATTCCGATGCTTCACTTCAGGTTCACTGTATTCCTTGGACCTTCTTATTGACGATGAAACACAGAAATTGCATCGGAATGAAATACAAAAGGCACAATGCCGGCTTAAGTACAAGAAGACTGACTCTTCCTACTGTCTATGCTTTGAACCATTCCTGTGCCACTAGTAAACGATTCCGAAGCTTCACCTGTGGTTTACTGTATCCCTTGGACCTTCTCATTGACGATGAAACACAGAAATTGCATCGGAATTAAAAACAAAAGGCACAATGCCGACCTAAGTACAAGAAGACTGACTCTTTTTACTGTCTATGTTTTGAACCATTCCTGTGACACTCGTTATAGATTCCGATGCTTCACTTCAGGTTAACTGTATCCCTCTGACCTTATTGCCGATGAAACACAGAAATGGCATCGGAATTAAATACAAAAGGCACAATGCCGGCTTAAGTACCAGAACACTAACTCTACCTACTGTCTATGTATTGAACCCTTCCTGTGACACTAGTTATAGATTCCGATGCTTCACTCCAGGTTTACTGTATCCCTTGGACCTTCTTATTGACGATGAAAAACAGAAATTGCATCGGAATTAAATAGAAAAGGCACAATGCCGACTTAAGTACACGACGACTGACTTTTCTTACCATCTATGCTGTGAACAATTCCTGTGACACTAGTTATAGATTCGGATGCTTCACTTCAGGTTTACTGTATCCCTTGGACCTTCTTATTGACGATGCAACATAGAAATTACTTCGGAATTAAATACAAAAGGCAAAATGCCGACTTCAGTACATGAAGACTCACTCTTGCTACTGACTATGTTTTGAACCATTCCATTGACACTAGTTATAGATTCCGAAGCTTCACTTCAGGTTTACTGTATCCCTTGGACCTTCTTATTGACGATGAAACACAGAAATTGCAGCGGAATTAAATATAAAAGACACAATGCCGACTTAAGTAGAAGAAGACTGACTCTTCCTACTGTCTATGTTCTGAACCATTCCTGTGACACTCGTTATAGATTACGATGCTTCACTTCAGGTTTACTGTATCGCTTGGACCTTCTTATTGACGATGAAACACACAAATTGCATCGGAAGTAAATACAAAAGCTCAGTGCCGACTTAAGTACATGAAGACCGACTCTTCCTACTGACTATGTTTTGAACCATTCCTGTGACACTAGTTATAGATTCCGATGCTTCACTTGAGGTTTACTGTATCCCTTGGACCTTCTTATTGACGATGAAACACAGAAATTGCATCGGAATTAAATACAAAGGCCCAATGCGACTTAAGTACAAGAAGACTGACTCGTCTTACTGTCTATGATTTGAACCATTCCTGTGACACTCGTTATAGATTCCGATGCTTCACTTCAGGTTTACTGTATCCCTTAGACTTTCTTATTGACGATGAAACACAGAAATTGCTTCGGAATCTAATACAAAAGGCACAGTGCCGACTTAAGTACATGTAGACCGACTCTTCCTACTGACTATGTTTTCTACCAGCCCTGTGACACTAGTTATAGATTCCGATGCTTCACTTGAGGTTTACTGTATCCCTTGGACCTTCTTATTGCCGATGAAACACAGAAATTGCATCGGAATTAAATGCAAAAGGCACAATGCGACTTATGTACAAGAAGACTGACCCTTCTTACTGTCTATGACTTGAACCATTCCTGAGACACTAGTTATAGATTCCGATGCTTCACTCCAGGTTTACAGTATCCCTTGGACGTTCGTATTGACGATGAATCACAGAAATTGCATCGGAATTAAATACAATAGGCACAATGCTGTCTTAAGTACATGAACACCGACTCTTCCTGCTGACTATGTTTGAACCATTCCTGTGACACTAGTTATAGATTCCGATGATTCACTTGAGGCTTACTGTATCCCTTGGACCTTCTTATTGACGATGAAACACAGAGATTGCATTGGAATTAAACACAGAAGTCAGAATGCCGACCTAAGCGAAAGAAGACTGACTCTTCTTACTGTCTATGTTTTGAACCATTCCTGTGACACTAGTTATAGATTCCGATGCTACACTCCAGGTTTACTGTATCCCTTGGACCTCCTTATTGACGATGAAACACAGAAATGGCATCGGAATTAAATAAAAAAGGCACAATGTCGACCTAAGTACATGAAGACCAACTCTGCCTACTGACTATGTTTTGATCCATTCCTGTGACACTTGTTATAGATTCCGATGCTTCACTTGAGGTATACTGTATCCCTTGGACCTTCTTATAGACGATGAAACACAGAAATGGCATTGGAATGAAATACAAAAGGCACAATGCCGACATAAGTACAAGAAGACTGACTCTTCTTACTGTCTATGCTTTGAACCATTCCTGTGACACTAGTTATAGATTCCACTGCGTCGCTCCAGGTTTACTGTATCCCTTGGACCTTCTTATTGACGATATAACACAGAAATTGCAACGGAATTAAATACAAAATGCACAATGCCGACTTAAGAACAAGAAGACTGACTCTTCTTAGTGACTATGTTAGAACCATTCCTGTGACACTGTCTATAGAATCCGATGCTTCACTTCATGTTTACTGTATCCCTTGGACCTTCATATTGACGATGAAACACAGAAATTGCATCGGAATGAAATACAAAAGGCACAATGCCGACTTAAGTACAAGAAGACTGACACTTCATACTGTCTATGTTTTGAACCATTACTGTGACACTAGTTATAGATTCCGATGCTACACTCAAGGTTTACTGTATCCCTTGGACCTTCTTATTGACGATGAAACACAGAAATTGCATCGGAATTAAATACAGAAGGCACATTGCCGACTTAAGGACAAGAAGACTGACTCTTCTTACTGACTTTGTTTGAACCATTAGTGTGACACTAGTTATAGATTCCGATGCTTCACTTCAGGTTTACTGTATCCCTTGGACCTTCTTTTTGACGATGAAACACAGATATTGCATCGGAATTAAATACAAAGGACACAATGCCGACTTAAGTACAAGAAGACTGATTCTGCCTGCTGTCATTGTTTTGAACCATTCCTGTGACACTAGTTATAGATTCCGATGCTTCACTCCAGGTTTACTGTATCCCTTGGACCTATTTATTGACGATGAAACACAGAAATTTCATCGGAATTAAATAGGAAAAGCACAATGCCGACTTAAGTACAAGAAGATTGACTCTTCTTACTGACTATGTTATGAACCATTGATGTTACACTAGTTATAGATTCCGATGCTTCACTTCAGGTTTACTGTATCCCTTGGACCTTCTTATTGACGATGAAACACAGTATTTGCATCGGAATTAAATAAAAAAGGCACAATGCCGACCTATGTACATGAAGACCGACTCTTCCTACTGACTATGTTTTGAACCATTCCTGTGACACTAGTTATAGATTCCGATGCTTCACTTGCGGTTTACTGTATCCCTTGGACCTTGTTTTTGACAATGAAACACAGAAATTGCATCGGAATTAAATGCAAAAGGCACAATGCCGACTGAAGTACAGGAAGACTGACTCTTCTTACTGTCTATGATTTGAATCATTCCTGTGACACTAGTTATAGATTCCAATGCATCGCTCCAGGTTTACTGTATCCCTTGGACCTTCTTATTGACGATGCAACACAGAAATTGCATCGGAATTAAATACAAAGAGCACAATGCCGACTTAAGGACAGGAAGACTGACTCTTCTTACTGACTATGATATGAACCATTCCTGTGACACTAGCTACAGATTCCGATGCTTCACTTCAGGTTTACTGTATCCCTCTGACCTTCTTATTGACGATGAAACACAGAAATTGAATCGGAATTAAATACAAAAAGCTAAATGCCGACATAAGTACAAGAAGACTGACTCTTCTTACTGTCTATGTTTTGAACCATTCCTGTGACACTAGTTATAGATTCCGATGCTGCACTCCAGGTTTACTGTATCCCTTGGACCTTGTTATTGACGATGAAACACAGAAATTGCATTGGAATTAAATACAAAAGGCACAATGCCGACTTAAGGACAAGAAGACTGACTCTTCTAACTGACTTTGCTTGAACCATTCCAGTGACACTAGTTTTGGATTCCGATGCTTCACTTTAGGATTACTGTATCCCTTGGACCTTCTTATTGACGATGAAACACAGAAATTGCCTCGGAATTAAATACAAAAGACACAATGCCAATTTCAGTAGATGAAGACTGACTCTTCCTACTGTCTATGTTTTGAACGATTCCTGTGACACTCGTTATAGATTCCGATGCTTCACTTCAGGTTTACTGTATCCCTTGGACCTTCTTATTGACGATGAAACACAGAAATTGCATCGGAAGTAAATACAAAAGGCACAGTGCCGTCTTAAGTACATGAAGACCGACTCTTCCTACTGACTATGTTTTGAACCATTCCTGTGACACTAGTTATAGATTCCGATGCTTCACTTGAGGTTTACTGTATCCATGGACCTTCTTATTGACGATGAAACACAGAAATTGCATCGGAATTAAATACAAAGGCACAATGCGACTTAAGTACAAGAAGACTAAATCTTTTTACTGTCTATGTTTGAACCATTCCTGTGACACTCGTTATAGTTTCCGATGCTTCACTTCAGGTTTACTGTATACCTTGGACCTTCTTAGTGACGATGAAACACAGAAACTGCATCGGAATTAAATACAAAAGGCACAGTGCCGACTTAAGTACATGTAGACCGACTCTTCCTACTGACTATGTTTTCAACCAGTACTGTGAAACTAGTTATAGATTCCGATGCTTCACTTGAGGTTTACTGTATCCCATGGACCTTCTTATTGCCGATGAAACACAGAAATTGCATCGGAATTAAATACAAAACGCACAATGCGACTTATGTACAAGAAGACTGACCCTTCATACTGTCTATGTTTTGAACCATTCCTGTGACACTAGTTATAGATTCCGATGCTTCATTCCAGGTTTACAGTATCCCTTGGACCTTCGTATTGACGATGAAACACAGAAATTGCGTCGGAATTAAATAGAAAAGGCACAATGCCGATTTAAGTACAAGAAGACTGACTCTTCTTACTGACTTTGATTTGAACCATTAGTGTGACACTAGTTATAGATTCCGATGCTTCACTTCAGGTTTACTGTATCCCTTGGACCTTCGTATTGACGATGAATTACAGAAATTGCATCGGAATTAAATACAATAGGCACAATGCCGACTTAAGTACATGAACACCGACTCTTCCTGCTGACTATGTTTGAACCATTCCCGTGACACTAGTTATAGATTCCGATGATTCACTTGAGGTTTACTGTATCCCTTGGACCTTCTTATTGACGATGAAACACAGAGATTGCATCGGAATTAAACACAAAAGGCACAATGCCGACCTAAGTGAAAGAAGACTGACTCTGCTTACTGTCTATGTTTTGAACCATTCCTGTGACACTAGTTATTGATTCCGATGCTACACTCCAGGTTTAATGTATCCCTTGGACCTTCTTATTGACGATGAAACACAGAAATGGCGTCGGACTTAAATCAAAAAGGCACAATGTCGACCTAAGTACATGAAGACCACCTCTTCCTACTGACTATGTTTTGAACCATTCCTGTGACACTAGTTATAGATTCCGATGCTTCACTTGAGGTATACTGTATCCCTTGGACCTTCTTATAGACGATGAAACACAGAAATGGCATTGGAATTAAATAGAAAAAGCACAATGCCGACTTAAGTGCAAGAAGATTGGCTCTTCTTACTGTCTATGATTTGAACCATTCCTGTGACACTAGTTATAGATTCCGATGCTTCACTTCAGGTTTACTGTATCCCTTGGACCTTCTTATTGACTATGAAACACAGTAATTGCATCGGAATTAAATAAAAAAGGCACAATGCCGACCGATGTACATGAATACCGGCTCTTCTAGTGACTAGGTTTTGAACCATTCCTGTGACACTAGTTATAGATTCCGATGCTTCACTTGAGGTTTACTGTATGCCTTGGACCTTGTTTTTGACGATGAAACACAGAAATTGCATCGGAATTAAATGCAAAAGGCACAACGCCGACTGAAGTACAAGAAGACTGACTCTTCTTACTGTCAATGATTTGAACCATTCCTGTGACACTAGTTATAGATTCCAATGCATCGCTCCAGGATTACTGTATCCCTTGAACCTTCTTATTGACGATGCAACACAGAAATTGCATTGGAATTAAATACAAAGGGCACAATGCCGACTTAAGTATAGGAAGACTGACTCTTCTTACTGACTATGATTTGAACCATTCCTGTGACACTAGCTATAGATTCCGATGCTTCACTTCAGGTTTACTGTATCCCTCTGACCTTCTTATTGACGATGAAACACAGAAATTGCATCGGAATTAAATACAAAAGGCTAAATGCCGACATAAGTACATGAAGACTGACTCTTCTTACTGTCTATGCTTTGAACCATTCCATTGACACTAGTTATAGATTCCGATGCTGCACTCCAGGTTTACTGTATCCCTTGGACCTTGTTATTGACGATGAAACACAGAAATTGCACCGGAATTAAATACAAAAGGCACAATGCCGACTTAAGGACAAGAAGACTGACTCTTCTAACTGACTTTGCTTGAACCATTCCAGTGACACTAGTTATAGATTCCGATGCTTCACTTCAGGTTTACTGTATCCATTGGACCTTCTTATTGACGATGAAACACAGAAATTGCATCGGAATTAAATGCAAAAGACACAATGCCGACTTAAGTAGAAGAAGACTGACTCTTCCTACTGTCTATGTTTTGAACGATTCCTGTGACACTCGTTATAGATTCCGATGCTTCACTTCAGGTTTACTGTATCCCTTGGACCTTCTTATTGACGATGAAACACAGAAATTGCATCGGAAGTAAATACAAAAGGCACAGTGCCGACTTAAGTACATGAAGACCGACTCTTCCTACTGACTATGTTTTAAACCATTCCTGTGACACTAGTTATAGATTCCGATTCTTCACTTGAGGTTTACTGTATCCCTTGGACATTCTTACTGACGATGAAACACAGAAATTGCATCGGAATTAAGTACAAAGGCCCAATGCGACTTAAGAACAAGAAGACGGACTCTTTTTACTGTCTATGTTTATAACCATTCCTGTGACACTCGTTATAGATTCCGATGCTTCACTTCAGGTTTACTGTATCCCTTGGACCTTCTTATTGACGATGAAACACAGAAATTGCATCGGAATTAAATACAAAAGGCACAGTGCCGACTTAAGTACACGTAGACCGACTCTTCCTACTGACTATGTTTTCAACCAGTCCTGTGACACTAGTTATAGATTCCGATGCTTCACTTGAGGTTTACTGTATCCCTTGGACCTTGTTATTGCCGATGAAACACAGAAATTGCATCGGAATTAAATAGAAAAGGCACAATGCCGATTTAAGTACAAGAAGACTGACTCTTCTTACTGACTTTGTTTTGAACCATTAGTGTGACACTAGTTATAGATTCCGATGCTTCACTTCAGGTTTACTGTATCCCTTGGACCTTCGTATTGACGATGAATCACAGAAATTGCATCGGAATTAAATACAATAGGCACAATGCCGACTTAAGTACATGAACACCGACTATTCCTGCTGACTATGTTTGAACCATTCCTGTTACACTAGTTATAGATTCCGATGATTCACTTGAGGTTTACTGTATCCCTTGGACCTTCTTATTGACGATGAAACACAGAGATTGCATCGGAATTAAACACAAAAGGCACAATGCCGACCTAACGGAAAGAAGACCGACTCTTCTTACTGTCTATGTTTTGAACCATTCCTGTGACACTAGTTATTGATTCCGATGCTACACTCCAGGTATACTGTATCCCTTGGACCTTCTTATTGACGATGAAACACAGAAATGGCATCGGAATTAAATAAAAAAGGCACAATGTCGACCTAAGTACATGAAGACCAACTCTTCCTACTGACTACGTTTTGAACCATTCCTGTGACACTAGTTATAGATTCCGATGCTTCACTTGAGGTATACTGTATCCCTTGGACCTTCTTATAGACGATGAAACACAGAAATGGCATTGGAATGAAATACAAAAGGCACAATGCCGACTTAAGTACAAGAAGACTGACTCTTCCCACTGTCTATGTTTTGAACCATTCCTGTGACACTAGTTATAGATTCCAATGCGTCGCTGCAGGTTTACTGTATCCCTTGGACCTTCTTATTGACGATGAAACACAGAAATTGCAACGGAATTAAATACAAAAGGCACAATGCCGACTTAAGTACAAGAAGACTGACACTTCATACTGTCTATGTTTTGAACCATTCCTGTGACACTAGTTGTAGATTCCGATGCTACACTCCAGGTTTACTGTATCCCTTGGACCATCTTATTGACTATGAAACACAGTAATTGCTTCGGAATTAAATAAAAAAGGCACAATGCCGACCTATGTACATGAATACCGACTCTTCCTACCGACTATGTTTTGAACCATTCCTGTGACACTAGTTATAGATTCCGATGCTTCACTTGAGGTTTACTGTATCCCTTGGACCTTGTTTTTGACGATGAAACACAGAAATTGCATCGGAATTAAATGCAAATGCACAATGCCGACTGAAGTACAAAAGGGACTGTCTCTTCTAACTGTCTATGATTTGAACCATTCCTGTGACACTAGTTATAGACTCCAATGCATCGCTCCAGGTTTACTGTATCCCTTGGACCTTCTTATTGACGATGAAACACAGAAATTGCATCGGAATTAAATACAAAAAGCACAATGCCGATATAAGTACAAGAAGACTGACTCTTCTTAGTGACTATGTTTGAACCATTCCTGTGACACTATCAATAGATTCCGATGCTTCACTTCAGGTTTACTGTATCCCTTGGTTCTTCTTATTGACGATGAAACACAGAAATTGCATCGGAATTAAATACAAAAGGCACAATGCCGACTTAAGGACAAGAAGACTGAATCTTCTTACTGACTTTGTTTTGAACCATTAGTGTGACACTAGTTATAGATACCGATGCTTCACTTGAGGTTTACTGATTCCCTTGGACCTTCTTATTGACGATGAAAGACAGAAATTGCATCGGAATTAAATAGAAAATGCACAATTCCGACTTAAGTACAAGAAGACTGACTCTTCCTACTGTCTATGTTTGGAACCATTCCTGTGACACTGGTTATAGATTCCGATGCTTCACTTCAGGTTTACTGTATCCCTTGGACCTTCTTATTGACGATGAAACACAGAAATTTCATCGGAATTAAATACAATAGGCACAATGCCGACTTAAGTACATGAACACCGACTCTTCCTGCTGACTATGTTTGAACCATTCCTGTGACACTAGTTATAGATTCCGATGATTCACTTGAGGTTTACTGTATCCCTTGGACCTTCTTATTGACGAAGAAACACAGAGATTGCATCGGAATTAAACACAAAAGGCACAATGCCGACCTAAGTGAAAGAAGACTGGCTCTTCTTACTGTCTATGTTTTGAACCATTCCTGTGACACTAGTTATTGATTCCGATGCTACACTCCAGGTTTACTGTATCCCTTGGACCTTCTTATTGACGATGAAACACAGAAATGGCATCGGAATTAAATAAAAAAGGCACAATGTCGACCTAAGTACATGAAGAACAACTCTTCCTACTGACTATGTTTTGAACCATTCCTGTGACACTAGTTATAGATTCCGATGCCTTACTTGAGGTATACTGTATCCCTTGGGCCTTCTTATTGACGATGCAACACAGAAATTGCATTGGAATTAAATACAAAGGGCACAATGCCGACTTAAGTATAGGAAGACTGACTCTTCTTACTGACTATGATTTGAACCATTCCTGTGACACTAGCTATAGATTCCGATGCTTCACTTCAGGTTTACTGTATCCCTCTGACCTTCTTATTGACGATGAAACACAGAAATTGCATCGGAATTAAATACAAAATGCTAAATGCCGACATAAGTACATGAAGACTGACTCTTCTTACTGTCTATGCTTTGAACCATTCCATTGACACTAGTTATAGATTCCGATGCTGCACTCCAGGTTTACTGTATCCCTTGGACCTTGTTATTGACGATGAAACACAGAAAATGCATCGGAATTAAATACAAAAGGCACAATGCCGACTTAAGGACAAGAAGACTGACTCTTCTAACTGACTTTGCTTGAACCATTCCAGTGACACTAGTTATAGATTCCGATGCTTCACTTCAGGTTTACTGTATCCATTGGACCTTCTTATTGAAGATGAAACACAGAAATTGCATCGGAATTAAATGCAAAAGACACAATGCCGACTTAAGTAGAAGAAGACTGACTCTTCCTACTGTCTATGTTTGAACGATTCCTGTGACACTCGTTATAGATTCCGATGCTTCACTTCAGGTTTACTGTATCCCTTGGACCTTCTTATTGACGATGAAACACAGAAATTGCATCGGAAGTAAATACAAAAGGCACAGTGCCGACTTAAGTACATGAAGACCGACTCTTCCTACTGACTATGTTTTGAACCATTCCTGTGACACTAGTTATAGATTCCGATTCTTCACTTGAGGTTTACTGTATCCCTTGGACATTCTTACTGACGATGAAACACAGAAATTGCATCGGAATTAAATACAAAGGCCCAATGCGACTTAAGAACAAGAAGACGGACTCTTTTTACTGTCTATGTTTATAACCATTCCTGTGACACTCGTTATAGATTCCGATGCTTCACTTCAGGTTAACTGTATCCCTTGTACCTTCTTATTGACGATGAAACACAGAAATTGCATCGGAATTAAATACAAAAGGCACAGTGCCGACTTAAGTACACGTAGACCGACTCTTCCTACTGAGTATGTTTTCAACCAGTCCTGTGACACTAGTTATAGATTCCGATGCTTCACTTGAGGTTTACTGTATCCCTTGGACCTTGTTATTGCCGATGAAACACAGAAATTGCATCGGAATTAAATAGAAAAAGCACAATGCCGATTTAAGTACAAGAAGACTGACTCTTCTTACTGACTTTGTTTTGAACCATTAGTGTGACACTAGTTATAGATTCCGATGCTTCACTTCAGGTTTACTGTATCCCTTGGACCTTCGTATTGACGATGAATCACAGAAATTGCATCGGAATTAAATACAATAGGCACAATGCCGACTTAAGTACATGAACACCGACTATTCCTGCTGACTATGTTTGAACCATTCTTGTGACACTAGTTATAGATTCCGATGATTCACTTGAGGTTTACTGTATCCCTTGGACCTTCTTATTGACGATGAAACACAGAGATTGCATCGGAATTAAACACAAAAGGCACAATGCCGACCTAACGGAAAGAAGACTGACTCTTCTTACTGTCTATGTTTTGAACCATTCCTGTGACACTAGTTATTGATTCCGATGCTACACTCCAGGTTTACTGTATCCCTTGGACCTTCTTATTGACGATGAAACACAGAAATGGCATCGGAATTAAATAAAAAAGGCACAATGTCGACCTAAGTACATGAAGACCAACTCTTCCTACTGACTATGTTTTGAACCATTCCTGTGACACTAGTTATAGATTCCGATGCTTCACTTGAGGTATACTGTATCCCTTGAACCTTCTTATAGACGATGAAACACAGAAATGGCATTGGAATGAAATACAAAAGGCACAATGCCGACTTAAGTACAAGAAGACTGACTCTTCTTACTGTCTATGTTTTGAACCATTCCTGTGACACTAGTTATAGATTCCAATGCGTCGCTCCAGGTTTACTGTATCCCTTGGACCTTCTTATTGACGATGCAACACAGAAATTGCATTGGAATTAAATACAAAGGGCACAATGCCGACTTAAGTATAGGAAGACTGACTCTTCTTACTGACTATGATTTGAACCATTCCTGTGACACTAGCTATAGATTCCGATGCTTCACTTCAGGTTTACTGTATCCCTCTGACCTTCTTATTGACGATGAAACACAGAAATTGCATCGGAATTAAATACAAAATGCTAAATGCCGACATAAGTACATGAAGACTGACTCTTCTTACTGTCTATGCTTTGAACCATTCCATTGACACTAGTTATAGATTCCGATGCTGCACTCCAGGTTTACTGTATCCCTTGGACCTTGTTATTGACGATGAAACACAGAAAATGCATCGGAATTAAATACAAAAGGCACAATGCCGACTTAAGGACAAGAAGACTGACTCTTCTAACTGACTTTGCTTGAACCATTCCAGTGACACTAGTTATAGATTCCGATGCTTCACTTCAGGTTTACTGTATCCATTGGACCTTCTTATTGAAGATGAAACACAGAAATTGCATCGGAATTAAATGCAAAAGACACAATGCCGACTTAAGTAGAAGAAGACTGACTCTTCCTACTGTCTATGTTTGAACGATTCCTGTGACACTCGTTATAGATTCCGATGCTTCACTTCAGGTATACTGTATCCCTTGGACCTTCTTATTGACGATGAAACACAGAAATTGCATCGGAAGTAAATACAAAAGGCACAGTGCCGACTTAAGTACATGAAGACCGACTCTTCCTACTGACTATGTTTTGAACCATTCCTGTGACACTAGTTATAGATTCCGATTCTTCACTTGAGGTTTACTGTATCCCTTGGACATTCTTACTGACGATGAAACACAGAAATTGCATCGGAATTAAATACAAAGGCCCAATGCGACTTAAGAACAAGAAGACGGACTCTTTTTACTGTCTATGTTTATAACCATTCCTGTGACACTCGTTATAGATTCCGATGCTTCACTTCAGGTTAACTGTATCCCTTGTACCTTCTTATTGACGATGAAACACAGAAATTGCATCGGAATTAAATACAAAAGGCACAGTGCCGACTTAAGTACACGTAGACCGACTCTTCCTACTGAGTATGTTTTCAACCAGTCCTGTGACACTAGTTATAGATTCCGATGCTTCACTTGAGGTTTACTGTATCCCTTGGACCTTGTTATTGCCGATGAAACACAGAAATTGCATCGGAATTAAATAGAAAAAGCACAATGCCGATTTAAGTACAAGAAGACTGACTCTTCTTACTGACTTTGTTTTGAACCATTAGTGTGACACTAGTTATAGATTCCGATGCTTCACTTCAGGTTTACTGTATCCCTTGGACCTTCGTATTGACGATGAATCACAGAAATTGCATCGGAATTAAATACAATAGGCACAATGCCGACTTAAGTACATGAACACCGACTATTCCTGCTGACTATGTTTGAACCATTCTTGTGACACTAGTTATAGATTCCGATGATTCACTTGAGGTTTACTGTATCCCTTGGACCTTCTTATTGACGATGAAACACAGAGATTGCATCGGAATTAAACACAAAAGGCACAATGCCGACCTAACGGAAAGAAGACTGACTCTTCTTACTGTCTATGTTTTGAACCATTCCTGTGACACTAGTTATTGATTCCGATGCTACACTCCAGGTTTACTGTATCCCTTGGACCTTCTTATTGACGATGAAACACAGAAATGGCATCGGAATTAAATAAAAAAGGCACAATGTCGACCTAAGTACATGAAGACCAACTCTTCCTACTGACTATGTTTTGAACCATTCCTGTGACACTAGTTATAGATTCCGATGCTTCACTTGAGGTATACTGTATCCCTTGAACCTTCTTATAGACGATGAAACACAGAAATGGCATTGGAATGAAATACAAAAGGCACAATGCCGACTTAAGTACAAGAAGACTGACTCTTCTTACTGTCTATGTTTTGAACCATTCCTGTGACACTAGTTATAGATTCCAATGCGTCGCTCCAGGTTTACTGTATCCCTTGGACCTTCTTATTGACGATGAAACACAGAAATTGCAACGGAATTAAATACAAAAGGCACAATGCCGACTTAAGGACAAGAAGACTGACTCTTCTTAGTGACTCTGTTTGAACCATTCCTGTGACACTGTCTAAGGATTCCGATGCTTCACTTCATGTATACTGTATCCCTTGGACCTTCTTATTGACGATGAAACACAGAAATTGCATCGGAATGAAATACAAAAGGCACACTGCCGACTTAAGTACAAGAAGACTGACACTTCATACTGTCAATGTTTTGAACCATTCCTGTGACACTAGTTGTAGATTCCGATGCTACACTCCAGGTTTACTGTATCCCTTGGACCATCTTATTGACTATGAAACACAGTAATTGCTTCGGAATTAAATAAAAAAGGCACAATGCTGACCTATGTACATGAATACCGACTCTTCCTACCGACTATGTTTTGAACCATTCCTGTGACACTAGTTATAGATTCCGATGCTTCACTTGAGGTTTACTGTATCCCTTGGACCTTGTCTTTGACGATGAAACACAGAAATTGCATCGGAATTAAATGCCAATGCACAATGCCGACTGAAGTACAAAAGGGACTGTCTCTTCTTACTGTCTATGATTTGAACCATTCCTGTGACACTAGTTATAGATTCCAATGCATCGCTCCAGGTTTACTGTATCCCTTGGACCTTCTTATTGACGATGAAACACAGAAATTGCATCGGAATTAAATACAAAAAGCACAATGCCGATATAAGTACAAGAAGACTGACTCTTCTTAGTGACTATGTTTGAACCATTCCTGTGACACTATCAATAGATTCCGATGCTTCACTTCAGGTTTACTGTATCCCTTGGTTCTTCTTATTGACGATGAAACACAGAAATTGCATCGGAATTAAATACAAAAGGCACAATGCCGACTTAAGGACAAGAAGACTGAATCTTCTTACTGACTTTGTTTTGAACCATTAGTGTGACACTAGTTATAGATACAGATGCTTCACTTGAGGTTTACTGTATCCCTTGGACCTTCTTATTGACGATGAAAGACAGAAATTGCATCGGAATTAAATAGAAAAGGCACAATTCTGACTTAAGTACAAGAAGACTGACTCTTCCTACTGTCTATGTTTGGAACCATTCCTGTGACACTGGTTATAGATTCCGATGCTTCACTTCAGGTTTACTGTATCCCTTGGACCTTCTTATTGACGATGAAACACAGAAATTTCATCGGAATTAAATACAAGAGGCACAATGCCGACTTAAGTACATGAAGACTGCCTCTTCCTACTGACTATGTTATGAACCATTCCTGTGACACTAGTTACAATTCCGATGCTTCACTTGAGCTTTCCTGTATCCCTTGGACCTTCTTCTTGACGATGAAACACAGAGATTGCATCGGAATTAAACACAAAAGGCACAATGCCGACCTAAGTGAAAGAAGACTGGCTCTTATTACTGTCTATGTTTTGAACCATTCCTGTGACACTAGTTATTGATTCCGATGCTACACTCCAGGTTTACTGTATCCCTTGGACCTTCTTATTGACGATGAAACACAGAAATGGCATCGGAATTAAATAAAAAAGGCACAATGTCGACCTAAGTACATGAAGACCAACTCTTCCTACTGACTATGTTTTGAACCATTCCTGTGACACTAGTTATAGATTCCGTTGCCTTACTTGAGGTATACTGTATCCCTTGGACCTTCTTATAGACGATGAAACACAGAAGTGGCATTGGAATGAAATACAAAAGGCACAATGCCGACTTAAGTACAAGAAGACTGACTCTTCTTACTGTCTATGTTTTGAGCCATTCCTGTGACACTAGTTATAGATTCCGATGCTACACTCCAGGTTTACTGTATCCCTTGGACCTTCTTATTGACGATGAAACACAGAAATTGCATCGGAATTAAATACAAAAGGCACATTGCCGACTTAAGGACAAGAAGACTGACTCTTCTTACTGACTTTGTTTTGAACCATTAGTGTGACACTAGTTATAGATTCCGATGCTTCACTTCAGGTTTACTGTATCCCTTGGACCTTCTTATTGACGATGAAACACAGAGATTGCATCGGAATTAAACACAAAAGGCACAATGCCGACCTAAGTGAAAGAAGACTGGCTCTTCTTACTGTCTATGTTTTGAACCATTCCTGTGACACTAGTTATTGATTCCGATGCTACACTCCAGGTTTACTGTATCCCTTGGACCTTCTTATTGACGATGAAACACAGAAATGGCATCGGAATTAAATACAAAAGGCACAATGACGACTTAAGAACAAGAAGACTCACTCTTCTTAGTGACTATGTTTGAACCATTCCTGTGACACTGTCTATAGATTCCGATGCTTCACTTCATGTTTACTGTATCCCTTGGACCTTCTTATTGACGATGAAACACAGAAATTGCATCGGAATGAAATACAAAAGGCACAATGCCGACTTAAGTACAAGAAGACTGACACTTCATACTGTCTATGTTTTGAACCATTCCTCTGACACTAGTTATAGATTCCGATGCTACACTCCAGGTTTACTGTATCCCTTGGACCATCTTATTGACGATGAAACACAGAAATTGCATTGGAATTAAATACAAAAGGCACATTGCCGACTTAAGGACAAGAAGACTGACTCATCTTACTGACTTTGTTTTGAACCATTAGTGTGACACTAGTTATAGATTCCGATGCTTCACTTCAGGTTTACTGTATCCCTTGGACCTTCTTATTGACGATGAAACACAGAAATTGCAACGGAATTAAATACAAAAGGCACAATGCCGACTTAAGGACAAGAAGACTGACTCTTCTTAGTGACTCTGTTTGAACCATTCCTGTGACACTGTCTAAGGATTCCGATGCTTCACTTCATGTATACTGTATCCCTTGGACCTTCTTATTGACGATGAAACACAGAAATTGCATCGGAATGAAATACAAAAGGCACACTGCCGACTTAAGTACAAGAAGACTGACACTTCATACTGTCAATGTTTTGAACCATTCCTGTGACACTAGTTGTAGATTCCGATGCTACACTCCAGGTTTACTGTATCCCTTGGACCATCTTATTGACTATGAAACACAGTAATTGCTTCGGAATTAAATAAAAAAGGCACAATGCTGACCTATGTACATGAATACCGACTCTTCCTACCGACTATGTTTTGAACCATTCCTGTGACACTAGTTATAGATTCCGATGCTTCACTTGAGGTTTACTGTATCCCTTGGACCTTGTCTTTGACGATGAAACACAGAAATTGCATCGGAATTAAATGCCAATGCACAATGCCGACTGAAGTACAAAAGGGACTGTCTCTTCTTACTGTCTATGATTTGAACCATTCCTGTGACACTAGTTATAGATTCCAATGCATCGCTCCAGGTTTACTGTATCCCTTGGACCTTCTTATTGACGATGAAACACAGAAATTGCATCGGAATTAAATACAAAAAGCACAATGCCGATATAAGTACAAGAAGACTGACTCTTCTTAGTGACTATGTTTGAACCATTCCTGTGACACTATCAATAGATTCCGATGCTTCACTTCAGGTTTACTGTATCCCTTGGTTCTTCTTATTGACGATGAAACACAGAAATTGCATCGGAATTAAATACAAAAGGCACAATGCCGACTTAAGGACAAGAAGACTGAATCTTCTTACTGACTTTGTTTTGAACCATTAGTGTGACACTAGTTATAGATACCGATGCTTCACTTGAGGTTTACTGTATCCCTTGGACCTTCTTATTGACGATGAAAGACAGAAATTGCATCGGAATTAAATAGAAAAGGCACAATTCTGACTTAAGTACAAGAAGACTGACTCTTCCTACTGTCTATGTTTGGAACCATTCCTGTGACACTGGTTATAGATTCCGATGCTTCACTTCAGGTTTACTGTATCCCTTGGACCTTCTTATTGACGATGAAACACAGAAATTTCATCGGAATTAAATACAAGAGGCACAATGCCGACTTAAGTACATGAAGACTGCCTCTTCCTACTGACTATGTTATGAACCATTCCTGTGACACTAGTTACAATTCCGATGCTTCACTTGAGCTTTCCTGTATCCCTTGGACCTTCTTCTTGACGATGAAACACAGAGATTGCATCGGAATTAAACACAAAAGGCACAATGCCGACCTAAGTGAAAGAAGACTGGCTCTTATTACTGTCTATGTTTTGAACCATTCCTGTGACACTAGTTATTGATTCCGATGCTACACTCCAGGTTTATTGTATCCCTTGGACCTTCTTATTGACGATGAAACACAGAAATGGCATCGGAATTAAATAAAAAAGGCACAATGTCGACCTAAGTACATGAAGACCAACTCTTCCTACTGACTATGTTTTGAACCATTCCTGTGACACTAGTTATAGATTCCGTTGCCTTACTTGAGGTATACTGTATCCCTTGGACCTTCTTATAGACGATGAAACACAGAAGTGGCATTGGAATGAAATACAAAAGGCACAATGCCGACTTAAGTACAAGAAGACTGACTCTTCTTACTGTCTATGTTTTGAGCCATTCCTGTGACACTAGTTATAGATTCCGATGCTACACTCCAGGTTTACTGTATCCCTTGGACCTTCTTATTGACGATGAAACACAGAAATTGCATCGGAATTAAATACAAAAGGCACATTGCCGACTTAAGGACAAGAAGACTGACTCTTCTTACTGACTTTGTTTTGAACCATTGGTGTGACACTAGTTATAGATTCCGATGCTTCACTTCAGGTTTACTGTATCCCTTGGACCTTCTTATTGACGATGAAACACAGAGATTGCATCGGAATTAAACACAAAAGGCACAATGCCGACCTAAGTGAAAGAAGACTGGCTCTTCTTACTGTCTATGTTTTGAACCATTCCTGTGACACTAGTTATTGATTCCGATGCTACACTCCAGGTTTACTGTATCCCTTGGACCTTCTTATTGACGATGAAACACAGAAATGGCATCGGAATTAAATACAAAAGGCACAATGACGACTTAAGAACAAGAAGACTCACTCTTCTTAGTGACTATGTTTGAACCATTCCTGTGACACTGTCTATAGATTCCGATGCTTCACTTCATGTTTACTGTATCCCTTGGACCTTCTTATTGACGATGAAACACAGAAATTGCATCGGAATGAAATACAAAAGGCACAATGCCGACTTAAGTACAAGAAGACTGACACTTCATACTGTCTATGTTTTGAACCATTCCTCTGACACTAGTTATAGATTCCGATGCTACACTCCAGGTTTACTGTATCCCTTGGACCATCTTATTGACGATGAAACACAGAAATTGCATTGGAATTAAATACAAAAGGCACATTGCCGACTTAAGGACAAGAAGACTGACTCATCTTACTGACTTTGTTTTGAACCATTAGTGTGACACTAGTTATAGATTCCGATGCTTCACTTCAGGTTTACTGTATCCCTTGGACCTTCTTATTGACGATGAAACACAGATATTGCATCGGAATTAAATACAAAGGACACAATGCCGACTTAAGTACAAGAAGACTGACTCTTCCTGCTGTCATTGCTTTGAAATATTAATGTGACACTAGTTATAGATTCCGAAGCTTCACTCCAGGTTTACTGTATCCCTTGGACCTTGTTATTGACGATGAAATACAAAAATTGCATCGGAATTAAACACAAAAGGCACAATGCCGACCTAAGTGAAAGAAGACTGGCTCTTCTTACTGTCTATGTTTTGAACCATTCCTGTGACACTAGTTACTGATTCCGATGCCTCACTCCAGGTTTACTGTATACGTTGCACCTTGTTATTGACGATTAAACACAAAAATTGCATCGGAATTAAATAGAAAAAGCACAATGCCGACTTAAGTACAAGAAGACTGACTCTTCTTACTGACTTTGTTTTCAACCATTAGTGTGACACTAGTTATAGATTCCGATGCTTCACTTCAGGTTTACTGTATCCCTTGGACCTTCGTATTGACGATGAATCACAGAAATTGCATCGGAATTAAATACAATAGGCACAATGCCGACTTAAGTACATGAACACCGACTCCTCCTGCTGACTATGTTTGAACCATTCCTGTGACACTAGTTATAGATTCCGATGATTCACTTGAGGTTTACTGTATCCCTTGGACCTTCTTATTGACGATGAAACACAGAGATTGCATCGGAATTAAATACAAAAGGCACAATGCCGACTTAAGAACAAGAAGACTCACTCTTCTTAGTGACTATGTTTGAACCATTCCTGTGACACTGTCTATAGATTCCGATGCTTCACTTCATGTTTACTGTATCCCTTGGACCTTCTTATTGACGATGAAACACAGAAATTGCATCGGAATGAAATACAAAAGGCACAATGCCGACTTAAGTACAAGAAGACTGACACTTCATACTGTCTATGCTTTGAACCATTCCTCTGACACTAGTTATAGATTCCGATGCTACACTCCAGGTTTACTGTATCCCTTGGACCTTCTTATTGACGATGAAACACAGATATTGCATCGGAATTAAATACAAAGGACACAATGCCGACTTAAGTACAAGAAGACTGACTCTTCCTGCTGTCATTGTTTTGAAAAATTAATGTGACACTAGTTATAGATTCCGATGCTTCACTCCACTTTTACTGTATCCCTTGGACCTTGTTATTGACGATGAAACGCAGAAATTTCATCGGAATTAAATAGAAGAAGCACAATGCCGACTTAAGTACAAGAAGATTGACTCTTCTTACTGACTATGTTTTGAACCATTCCTGTGACACTAGTTATAGATTCCGATGCTTCACTTCAGGTATACGGTATCCCTTGGTTCTTCTCTTTGACGATGAAACACAGAAATTGCATCGGAATTAAATACAAAAGGCACAATTCCGACTTAAGTACAAGAAGACTGACTCTTCTTACTGACTATGTTTGAACCATTCCTGTGACACTAGTTATAGATTCCGATGGTTCACTTCAGGTTTACTGTATCCCTTGAAACTTCTTATTGACGATGAAACACAGTAATTGCATCGGAATTAAATAAAAAAGGCACAATGCCGACCTAAGTACATGAAGACCTACTCTTCCTACCGACTATGTTTTGAACCATTCCTGTGACAATAGTTATAGATTGCGATGCTTCACGTGAGGTTTACTGTATCCCTTGGACCTTCTTATTGACGATGAAAGACAGAAATTGCATCGGAATTAAATAGAAAAGGCACAATTCCGACTTAAGTACAAGAAGACTGACTCTTCCTACTGTCTATGTTTGGAAACATTCCTGTGACACTGGTTATAGATTCCGATGCTTCACTTCAGGTTTACTGTATCCCTTGGACCTTCTTATTGACGATGAAACACAGATATTGCATCGGAATTAAATACAAAAGGCACAATGCCGACTTAAGTACATGAAGTCCGACTCTTCCTACTGACTATGTTTTGAACCATTCCTGTGACACTAGTTATAGATTCCGAAGCTTCACTCCAGGTTTACTGTATCCCTTGGACCTTGTTATTGACGATGAAATACAAAAATTGCATCGGAATGAAATAGATAAAGCACAATGCCGACTTAAGTACAAGAAGACTGACTCTTCTTACTGACTATGTTTTGAAACATTCCTGTGACACTAGTTATAGGTTCCGAAGCTTCACTTCAGGTTTACTGTATCCCTACGACCTTCTTATTGACTATGAAACACAGAAATTGAACCGTAATTAAATACAAAAGGCAAATCGCCGACTTAAGTACACGAAGACTGACTCTTCTTACTCTCCATGTTTTGAATCATTCCTGTGGCACTAGTTATAGATTCCGATGCTTCACTCCAGGTTCACCTTATCCCTCATACCTTTTTATTGAGGATGAAACACAGAAATTGCATCGGAATTAAGTACAAAAGGCAACTAGCCGACTTAAGTACACGAAGACTGACTCTTCTTACTCTCTATGTTTGAACCATTCCTGTGACACTAGTTATAGATTCCGATGCTTCACTCCAGGTTTACAGTATCCCTTTTACCTTGTTATTGACGATGAAACACAGAAATTGCTTCATAATTAAATAGAGAAAGCACAATGCCGACTTAAGTACAAGAAGACTGACTCTTCTTACTGACTATGTTTTGAACCATTCCTGTGACACTAGTTATAGATTCCGATGCTTCACTTCAGGTTTACTGTATCTTTTGGAACTTCTTATTGACGATGAAACACAGTGAATGCATCGGAATTAAATAAAAAAGGCACAATGCCGACCTAAGTACATGAATACCGACTCTTCCTACCGACTATGTTTTGAACTATTCCTGTGACACTAGTTATAAATTCCGATTCTTCTCTTGAGAATTACTGTATCCCTTGGACCTTCGTATTGATGATGAAACTCAGAAATTGCATCGGAATTAAATACAAAAGGCACAATGCTGACTTAAGTACAAGAAGACTGACTCTTCTTACTGTCTATGTTTTGAACCATTCCTGTGACACTAGTTATAGATTCCAATGCATCGCTCCAGGTTTCCTGTATCCCTTGGACCTTCTCATTGACGATGAAACACAGAAATTGCATCGGAATTAAATACAAAAGGCACAATGCCGACTTACGTACAAGAAGACTGACTCTTCTTACTGACTATGTTTTGAAACATTCCTGTGACACTAGTTATAGGTTCCGAAGCTTCACTTCAGGTTTACTGTATCCCTAGGACCTTCTTATTGACTATGAAACACAGAAATTGAACCGTAATTAAATACAAAAGGCAAATCGCCGACTTAAGTACACGAAGACTGACTCTTCTTACTCTCTATGCTTTGAATCATTCCTGTGACACTAGTTATAGATTCCGATGCTTCACTCCAGGATCACCTTATCCCTTATACCTTCTTATTGAGGATGAAACATAGAAATTGCATCGGAATTAAATCCAAAAGGCACAATGCCGACTTAAGTACAAGAAGACTGACACTTCATACTGTCTATGGTTTGAACCATTCCTGTGACACTAGTTATAGATTCCTATGCTACACTCCTGGTTTACTGTATCCCTTGGACCTTCTTATTGACGATGAAACACAGAAATTGCATCGGAATTAAATACAAAAGGCACATTGCCGACTTAAGGACAAGAAGACTGACTCTTCTTACTGACTTTATTTGAACCATTAGTGTGACACTAGTTAAAGATTCCGATGCTTCACTTGAGGTTCACTGTATCCCTTGGACCTTCTTATTGACGATGAAACACAGAAATTGCATCGGAATGATATACAAAAGGCACAATGCCGACTTAAGAACAAGAAGACTGACTCATCTTAGTGACAATGTTTGAACCATTCCTGTGACACTAGCTATAGATTCCGATGCTTCACTTCAGGTTTACTGTATCCCTCTGACCTTCTTGTTAACGATGAAACACAGAAATTGCATCGGAATTAAATACAAAAGGCACAATGCCGACTTAAGTACAAGAAGACTGACTCTTCTTACTGACTATGTTTTGAACCATTCCAGTGACACTAGTTATAGATTCCGATGCTTCACTTCAGGTTTACTGTATCCTTAGGACCTTCTTATTGACTATGAAACACAGAAATTGCATCGTAATTAAATACAAAAGGCAAATCGCCTACTTAAGTACACGAAGACTGACTCTTCTTACTCTCTATGTTTTGAATCATTCCTGTGACACTAGTTATAGATTCCGATGCTTCACTTCAGGTTTACTGTATCCCTAACACCTTCTTATTGACTATGAAACACAGATATTGCATCGTAATTAAATACAAAAGGCAAATCGCCGACTTAAGTACACGAAGACTGACTCTTCTTACTCTCTATGTTTTGAATCATTCCTGTGACACTAGCTATAGATTCCGATGCTTCACTCCAGGTTCACCTTATCCCTTATACCTTCTTATTGAGGATGAAACACAGAAATTGCATCGGAATTAAGTACAAAAGGCAAATAGCCGACTTAAGCACACGAAGACTGACTCTTCTTACTCTCTATGTTTGAACCATTCCTGTGACACTAGTTATAGATTCCGATGCTTCACTCCAGGTTTACAGTATCCCTTTTACCTTGTTATTGACGATGAAACACAGAAATTGCTTCTTAATTAAATAGAGAAAGCACAATGCCGACTTAAGTACAAGAAGACTGACTCTTCTTACTGACTATGTTTTGAACCATTCCTGTGACACTAGTTATAGATTCCGATGCTTCACTTCAGGTTTACTGTATCTTTCGGAACTTCTTATTGACGATGAAACACAGTGACTGCATCGGAATTAAATAAAAAAGGCACAATGCCGACCTAAGTACATGAGTACCGACTCTTCCTACTGACTATGTTTTGAACCATTCCTGTGACACTAGTTATAGATTCCGATGCTTCTCTTGAGAATTACTGTATCCCTTGGACCTTCTTATTGACGATGAAACTCAGAAATTGCATCGGAATTAAATACAAAAGGCACAATGCCGACTTATGTACAAGAAGACTGACTCTTCTTACTGTCTATGTTTTGAACCATTCCTGTGACACTAGTTATAGATTCCAATGCGTCGCTCCAGGTTTCCTGTATCCCTTGGACCTTCTTATAGGCGATGAAACACAGAAATTGCATCGGAATTAAACACAAAAGGCACAATGCCGTCTTAAGTACAAGAAGACTGACATTTCATGCTGTCTATGTTTTGTACCATTCCTGTGACACTAGTTATAGATTCCGATGCTACACTCCAGGTTTACTGTATCCCTTGGACCTTCTTAATGACGATGAAACACAGAAATTGCATCGGAATTAAATACAAAAGACACAATGCCGACTTAAGTACAAGAAGACTGAGTCTTCTTACTGTCTATGTTTTAAACCATTCCTGTGACACTAGTTATAGATTCCAATGCTTCGCTCCAGGTTTACTGTATCCCTTGGACATTCATATTGACGATGAAACACAGAAATTGCATCGGAATTAAATACAAAAGCCACAATGAAGACTTAAGAACATGATGACAGACTCTTCTTAGTGACTATGTTTGAACCATTCCTGTGACACTAGCTATAGTTTCCGATGCTTCACTTCAGGTTTACTGTATCCCTTGGACCTTCTTATTGACGATGAAACACAGAAATTGCATCGGAATTAAATAGAAAAGGCACAATGCCGACTTAAGTACAAGAAGACTGTCTCTTCCTACTGTCTATGATTTGAACCATTCCTGTGACACTGGTTATAGATTCCGATGCTTCACTTCAGGTTTACTGTATCCCTTGGACCTTCTTATTGATGATGAAACACAGAAGTTGCATCGGAATTAAATACAAAAGGCACAATGCCGACTTCAGTACATGAAGACCGACTCTTCCTACTGACTATGTTTTGAACCATTCCTGTGACACTAGTTATAGATTCCGATGCTTCACTTGGGGTTTACTGTATCCCTTGGACCTTCTTATTGACGATGAAACACAGAAATTGCATCGGAATTAAATACGAAAGGCACAATGCCGACATAAGTACAAGAAGACTGACTCTTCCTACTGTCTATGTTTTGAACCATTCCTGTGACACTAGTTATAGATTCCGATGCTTCACTCCAGGTTTACTGTATCCCTTGGACCTTGTTATTGACGATGAAACACAAAAATTGCATCGAAATTAAATAGAAAAAGCACAATGCCGACTTAAGTACAAGAAGACTGACTCTTCTTACCGACTATGTTTTGAACCATTCCTGTGACACTAGTTATAGATTCCGATGCTTCACTTCACGTTTACTGTATCCCTAGGACCTTCTTATTGACTATGAAACACAGAAATTGCATGGGAATTAAATTTAAAGGCAAATCGCCGACTTAAGTACACTAAGACTGACTCTTCTTACTGTCTATGTTTTGAATCATTCCTGTGAAACTAATTATAGATTCCGATGCTACACTCCAGGTTTACTGTATCCCTTGGACCTTCTTAATGACGATGAAACACAGAAATTGCATCGGAATTAAATACAAAAGGCACATTGCCGACTTAAGGACAAGAAGACTGACTCTTCTTTCTGACTTTGTTTTGAACCATCAGTGTCACACTAGTTATAGATTTCGATGCTTCACTTATGGGTTACTGTATCCCTTGGACCCTCTTATTGACGATGAAACACAGAAATTGCATCGGAATTAAATACAAAAGGCACAATGCCGACTTAAGTACAAGAAGACTGACTCTTCCTACTGTCTATGTTTTGAACCATTCCGGTGACACTAGTTATAGATTCCGATGCTTCACTTGAGGTTTACTGTATCCCTTGGACCTTCTTATTGACGATGAAACACAGAAATTGCATCGGAATTAAATACAAAAGACATAATGCCGACTTAAGTACAAGAAGACTGAGTCTTCTTACTGTCTATTTTTTAAACCATTCCTGTGACACTAGTTATAGATTCCAATGCTTCGCCCCAGGTTTACTGTATCCCTTGGACATTCATATTGACGATGAAACACAGAAATTGCATCGGAATTAAATACAAAAGCCACAATGAAGACTTAAGAACATGATGACAGACTCTTCTTAGTGACTATGTTTGAACCAGTCCTGTGACACTAGCTATAGTTTCCGATGCTTCACTTCAGGTTTACTGTATCCCTTGGACCTTCTTATTGACGATGAAACACAGACATTGCATCGGAATTAAATAGAAAAGGCACAATGCCGACTTAAGTACAAGAAGACTGTCTCTTCCTACTGTCTATGATTTGAACCATTCCTGTGACACTGGTTATAGATTCCGATACTTCACTTCAGGTTTACTGTATCCCTTGGACCTTCTTATTGATGATGAAACACAGAAGTTGCATCGGAATTAAATACAAAAGGCACAATGCCGACTTCAGTACATGAAGACCGACTCTTCCTACTGACTATGTTTTGAACCATTCTTGTGACACTAGTTATAGATTCCGATGCTTAACTTGGGGTTTACTGTATCCCTTGGACCTTCATATTGACGATGAAACACAGAAATTGCATCGGAATTAAATACGAAAGGCACAATGCCGACATAAGTACAAGAAGACTGACTCTTCCTACTGTCTATGTTTTGAACCATTCCTGTGACACTAGTTATAGATTCCGATGCTTCACTTAAGGTTTATTGTATCCCTCTGACCTTCTTATTGACGATGAAACACAGAAATTGCATCGGAATTAAATAGAAAAGGCACAATTTCACTTAAGTACAAGAAGACTGTCTCTTCTTACTGACTATGTTTTCAACCATTCCTGTGACACTAGTTATAGATTCCGATGCTTCACTCCTGGTTTACTGTATCCCTTGGACCTTCTTATTGACGATGAAACACAGAAATTGCATCGGAATTAAATACAAAAGGCACAATGCAATCTTAAGTACAAGAAGACTGACTCTTCCTACTGTCTATGTTTTGAACCATTCCTGTGGCACTAGTTATATATTTAGATGCTTCACTTGAGGTTTACTGTATCCCTTGGACCTTCTTATTGACGATGAAACACAGAAATTGCATCGGAATTAAGTACAAAGGGCGCAATGCCGACTTAAGTACATGAAGACCGAGTCCTCCTACAGACTATGGTTTGAACCATTCCTGTGACACTAGTTATAGATTCCGATGCTTCACTTGAGGTTTACTGTATCCCTTGGACCTTCTTATTGACGATGAAACACAGATATTGCATCGGAATTAAATAAAAAAGGCACAATGTCGACCTAAGTACATGAAGACCAACTCTTCCTACTGACAATGTTTTGAACCATTCCTGTGACACTAGTTATAGATTCCGATGCTACACTCCAGGTTTACTGTATCCCTTGGACCTTCTTATTGACGATGAAACACAGAAATTGCATCGGAATTAAATACAAAAGGCACATTGCCGACTTAAGGACAAGAAGACCGACTCTTCTTACTGACTTTGTTTTTGAACCATTAGTGTGACACTAGTTATAGATTCCGATGCTTCACTTCAGGTTTACTGTATCCCTTGGACCTTCTTATTGACGATGAAACACAGAGATAGCATCGGAATTAAACACAAAAGGCACAATGCCGACGTAAGTGAAAGAAGACTGGCTCTTCTTACTGTCTATGTTTTGAACCATTCCTGTGACACTAGTTATTGATTCCGATGCTACACTCCAGGTTTACTGTATCCCTTCGACCTTCTTATTGACGATGAAACACAGAAATGGCATCGGAATTAAATACAAAAGGCACAATGCCGACTTAAGAACAAGAAGACTCACTCTTCTTAGTGACTATGTTTGAACCATTCCTGTGACATTGTCTATAGATTCCGATGCTTCACTTCATGTTTACTGTATCCCTTGGACCTTCTTATTGACTATGAAACACAGAAATTGCATCGGAGTGAAATACAAAAGGCACAATGCCGACTTAAGTACAAGAAGACTGACACTTCATACTGTCTATGTTTTGAACCATTCCTCTGACACTAGTTATAGATTCCGATGCTACACTCCAGGTTTACTGTATCCCTTGGACCATCTTATTGACGATGAAACACAGAAATTGCATTGGAATTAAATACAAAAGGCACATTGCCGACTTAAGGACAAGAAGACTGACTCTTCTTACTGACTTTGTTTTGAACCATTAGTGTGACACTAGTTATGGATTCCGATGCTTCACTTCAGGTTTACTGTATCCCTTGGACCTTCTTATTGACGATGAAACACAGATATTGCATCGGAATTAAATACAAAGGACACAATGCCGACTTAAGTACAAGAAGGCTGACTCTTCCTGCTGTCATTGTTTTGAAAAATTAATGTGACACTAGTTATAGATTCCGATGCTTCACTCCACTTTTACTGTATCCCTTGGACCTTGTTATTGACGATGAAACACAGAAATTTCATCGGAATTAAATAGAAGAAGCACAATGCCGACTTAAGTACAAGAAGATTGACTCTTCTTACTGACTATGTTTTGAACCATTCCTGTGACACTAGTTATAGATTCCGATGCTTCACTTCAGTTATACTGTATCCCTTGGTTCTTCTCTTTGACGATGAAACACAGAAATTGCATCGGAATTAAATACAAAAGGCACAATGCCGACTTAAGTACAAGAAGACTGACTCTTCTTACTGACTATGTTTGAACCATTCCTGTGACACTAGTTATAGATTCCGATGGTTCACTTCAGGTTTACTGTATCCCTTGAAACTTCTTATTGTCGATGAAACACAGTAATTGCATCGGAATTAAATAAAAAAGGCACAATGCCGACCTAAGTACATGAAGACCTACTCTTCCTACCGACTATGTTTTGAACCATTCCTGTGACAATAGTTATAGATTCCGATGCTTCACTTGAGGTTTACTGTATCCCTTGGACCTTCTTATTGACGATGAAAGACAGAAATTGCATCGGAATTAAATAGAAAAGGCACAATTCCGACTTAAGTACAAGAAGACTGACTCTTCCTACTGTCTATGTTTGGAAACATTCCTGTGACACTGGTTATAGATTCCGATGCTTCACTTCAGGTTTACTGTATCCCTTGGACCTTCTTATTGACGATGAAACACAGAAATTGCATCGGAATTAAATACAAAAGGCACAATGCCGACTTAAGTACATGAAGTCCGACTCTTCCTACTGACTACGTTTTGAACCATTCCTGTGACACTAGTTATAGATTCCGAAGCTTCACTCCAGGTTTACTGTATCCCTTGGACCTTGTTATTGACGATGAAATACAAAAATTGCATCGGAATGAAATAGATAAAGCACAATGCCGACTTAAGTACAAGAAGACTGACTCTTCTTACTGACTATGTTTTCAAGTATTCCTGTGACACTAGTTATAGGTTCCGAAGCTTCACTTCAGGTTTACTGTATCCCTACGACCTTCTTATTGACTATGAAACACAGAAATTGAACCGTAATTAAATACAAAAGGCAAATCGCCGACTTAAGTACACGAAGACGGACTCTTCTTACTCTCTATGTTTTGAATCATTCCTGTGGCACTAGTTATAGATTCCGATGCTTCACTCCAGGTTCACCTTACCCCTTATACCTTTTTATTGAGGATGAAACACAGATATTGCATCGGAATTAAGTACAAAAGGCAACTAGCCGACTTAAGTACACGAAGACTGACTCTTCTTACTCTCTATGTTTGAACCATTCCTGTGACACTAGTTATAGATTCCGATGCTTCACTCCAGGTTTACAGTATCCCTTTTACCTTGTTATTGACGATGAAACACAGATATTGCTTCATAATTAAGTAGAGAAAGCACAATGCCGACTTATGTACAAGAAGACTGACTCTTCTTACTTACTATGTTTTGAACCATTCCTGTGACACTAGTTATAGATTCCGATGCTTCACTTCAGGTTTACTGTATCTTTTGGAACTTCTTATTGACGATGAAACACAGTGAATGCATCGGAATTAAATAAAAAAGGCACAATGCCGACCTAAGTACATGAATACCGACTCTTCCTACTGACTATGTTTTGAACTATTCCTGTGACACTAGTTATAAATTCCGATTCTTCTCTTGAGAATTACTGTATCCCTTGGACCTTCGTATTGATGATGAAACTCAGAAATTGCATCGGAATTAAATACAAAAGGCACAATGCTGACTTAAGTACAAGAAGACTGACTCTTCTTACTGTCTATGTTTTGAACCATTCCTGTGACACTAGTTATAGATTCCAATGCATCGCTCCAGGTTTCCTGTATCCCTTGGACCTTCTCATTGACGATGAAACACAGAAATTGCATCGGAATTAAATACAAAAGGCACAATGCCGACTTACGTACAAGAAGACTGACTCTTCTTTCTGACTATGTTTTGAAACATTCCTGTGACACTAGTTATAGGTTCCGAAGCTTCACTTCAGGTTTACTGTATCCCTAGGACCTTCTTATTGACTATGAAACACAGAAATTGAACCGTAATTAAATACAAAAGGCAAATCGCCGACTTAAGTACACGAAGACTGACTCTTCTTACTCTCTATGCTTTGAATCATTCCTGTGACACTAGTTATAGATTCCGATGCTTCACTCCAGGTTCACCTTATCCCTTATACCTTCTTATTGAGGATGAAACATAGAAATTGCATCGGAATTAAATACAAAAGGCACAATGCCGACTTAAGTACAAGAAGACTGACACTTCATACTGTCTATGTTTTGAACCATTCCTGTGACACTAGTTATAGATTCCTATGCTACACTCCTGGTTTACTGTATCCCTTGGACCTTCTTATTGACGATGAAACACAGAAATTGCATCGGAATTAAATACAAAAGGCACATTGCCGACTTAAGGACAAGAAGACTGACTCTTCTTACTGACTTTATTTGAACCATTAGTGTGACACTAGTTAAAGATTCCGATGCTTCACTTGAGGTTCACTGTATCCCTTGGACCTTCTTATTGACGATGAAACACAGAAATTGCATCGGAATGATATACAAAAGGCACAATGCCGACTTAAGAACAAGAAGACTGACTCATCTTAGTGACAATGTTTGAACCATTCCTGTGACACTAGCTATAGATTCCGATGCTTCACTTCAGGTTTACTGTATCCCTCTGACCTTCTTGTTAACGATGAAACACAGAAATTGCATCGGAATTAAATACAAAAGGCACAATGCCGACTTAAGTACAAGAAGACTGACTCTTCTTACTGACTATGTTTTGAACCATCCCTGTGACACTAGTTATAGATTCCGATGCTTCACTTCAGGTTTACTGTATCCTTAGGACCTTCTTATTGACTATGAAACACAGAAATTGCATCGTAATTAAATACAAAAGGCAAATCGCCGACTTAAGTACACGAAGACTGACTCTTCTTACTCTCTATGTTTTGAATCATTCCTGTGACACTAGTTATAGATTCCGATGCTTCACTTCAGGTTTACTGTATCACTAGGACCTTCTTATTGACTATGAAACACAGATATTGCATCGTAATTAAATACAAAAGGCAAATCGCCGACTTAAGTACTCGAAGACTGACTCTTCTTACTCTCTATGTTTTGAATCATTCCTGTGACACTAGCTATAGATTCCGATGCTTCACTCCAGGTTCACCTTATCCCTTATACCTTCTTATTGAGGATGAAACACAGAAATTGCATCGGAATTAAGTACAAAAGGCAAATAGCCGACTTAAGTACACGAAGACTGACTCTTCTTACTCTCTATGTTTGAACCATTCCTGTGACACTAGTTATAGATTCCGATGCTTCACTCCAGGTTTACAGTATCCCTTTTACCTTGTTATTGACGATGAAACACAGTAATTGCTTCATAATTAAATAGAGAAAGCACAAAGCCGACTTAAGTACAAGAAGACTGACTCTTCTTACTGACTATGTTTTGAACCATTCCTGTGACACTAGTTATAGATTCCGATGCTTCACTTCAGGTTTACTGTATCTTTCGGAACTTCTTATTGACGATGAAACACAGTGACTGCATCGGAATTAAATAAAAAAGGCACAATGCCGACCTAAGTACATGAATACCGACTCTTCCTACTGACTATGTTTTGAACCATTCCTGTGACACTAGTTATGGATTCCGATGCTTCTCTTGAGAATTACTGTATCCCTTGGACCTTCTTATTGACGATGAAACTCAGAAATTGCATCGGAATTAAATACAAAAGGCACAATGCCGACTTAAGTACAAGAAGACTGACTCTTCTTACTGTCTATGTTTTGAACCATTCCTGTGACACTAGTTATAGATTCCAATGCGTCGCTCCAGGTTTCCTGTATCCCTTGGACCTTCTTATAGACGATGAAACACAGAAATTGCATCGGAATTAAACACAAAAGGCACAATGCCGTCTTAAGTACAAGAAGACTGACATTTCATGCTGTCTATGTTTTGTACCATTCCTGTGACACTAGTTATAGATTCCGATGCTACACTCCAGGTTTACTGTATCCCTTGGACCTTCTTAATGACGATGAAACACAGAAATTGCATCGGAATTAAATACAAAAGGCACATTGCCGACTTAAGGACAAGAAGACTGACTCTTCTTACTGACTTTGTTTTGAACCGTCAGTGTGACACTAGTTATAGATTTCGATGCTTCACTTATGGGTTACTGTATCCCTTGGACCCTCTTATTGACGATGAACACAGAAATTGCATCGGAATTAAATACAAAAGGCACAATGCCGACTTAAGTACAAGAAGACTGACTCTTCCTACTGTCTATGTTTTGAACCATTCCGGTGACACTAGTTATAGATTCCGATGCTTGACTTGAGGATTACTGTATCCCTTGGACCTTCTTATTGACGATGAAACACAGAAATTGCATCGGAATTAAATACAAAAGACACAATGCCGACTTAAGTACAAGAAGACTGAGTCTTCTTACTGTCTATGTTTTAAACCATTCCTGTGACACTAGTTATAGATTCCAATGCTTCGCTCCAGGTTTACTGTATCCCTTGGACATTCATATTGACGATGAAACACAGAAATTGCATCGGAATTAAATACAAAAGCCACAATGAAGACTTAAGAACATATTGACAGACTCTTCTTAGTGACTATGTTTGAACCATTCCTGTGACACTAGCTACAGTTTCCGATGCTTCACTTCAGGTTTACTGTATCCCTTGGACCTTCTTATTGACGATGAAACACAGAAATTGCATCGGAATTAAATAGAAAAGGCACAATGCCGACTTAAGTACAAGAAGACTGTCTCTTCCTACTGTCTATGATTTGAACCATTCCTGTGACACTGGTTATAGATTCCGATGCTTCACTTCAGGTTTACTGTATCCCTTGGACCTTCTTATTGATGATGAAACACAGAAGTTGCATCGGAATTAAATACAAAAGGCACAATGCCGACTTCAGTACATGAAGACCGACTCTTCCTACTGACTATGTTTTGAACCATTCCTGTGACACTAGTTATAGATTCCGATTCTTCACTTGGGGTTTACTGTATCCCTTGGACCTTCTTATTGACGATGAAACACAGAAATTGCATCGGAATTAAATACGAAAGGCACAATGCCGACATAAGTACAAGAAGACTGACTCTTCCTACTGTCTATGATTTGAACCATTCCTGTGACACTAGTTATAGATTCCGATGCTTCACTCCATGTTTACTGTATCCCTTGGACCTTGTTATTGACGATGAAACACAAAAATTGCATCGAAATTAAATAGAAAAGCACAATGCCGACTTAAGTACAAGAAGACTGACTCTTCTTACCGACTATGTTTTGAACCATTCCTGTGACACTAGTTATAGATTCCGATGCTTCACTTCACGTTTACTGTATCCCTAGGACCTTCTTATTGACTATGAAACACAGAAATTGCATGGGAATTAAATATAAAAGGCAAATCGCCGACTTAAGTACACTAAGACTGACTCTTCTTACTGTCTATGTTTTGAATCATTCCTGTGACACTAATTATAGATTCCGATGCTTCACTCCAGGTTCACTGTATCCCTTATACCTTCTTATTGAGGATGAAACACAGAAATTGCATCGAAATTAAATACAAAAGGCACAATGCCGACTTAAAGACAAGAAGACTGACTCTTCTAACTGACTTTGTTTTGAACCATTCCTGTGACACTAGTTATAGATTCCGATGCTTCACATAAGGTTTATTGTATAACTCTGACCTTCTTATTGACGATGAAACACAGAAATTGCATCGGAATTAAATAGAAAAGGCACAATTTCACTTAAGTACAAGAAGTCTGTCTCTTCTTACTGACTATGTTTTCAACCATTCCTGTGACACTTGTTATAGATTCCAATGCTTCACTCCTGGTTTACTGTATCCCCTGGACCTTCTTATTGACGATGAAACACAGAAATTGCATCGGAATTAAATACAAAAGGCACAATGCCGACTTACGTACAAGAAGACTGACTCTTCCTACTATCGATGTTTAGAACCATTTCTGTGACACTAGTTTTGGATTCCGATGCTTCACTTCAGGTTTACTGTATCCTTCTGACCTTCTCATTGACGATGAAACACAGACATTGCATCGTAATTAAATACAAAGGTTACAATGCCGACTTAAGTACAAGAAGACTAACTCTTCCTAGTGTCTATGTTTTGAACCATTCCTGTGACACTAGTTATAGATTCCGTTGCTACACTCCAGGTTTACTGTATCCCTTGGACCTTCTTATTGACGATGAAACACAGAAATTGCATCGGAATTAAATACAAAAGGCACAATGCAAACTTAAGTACAAGAAGACTGACTCTTCCTACTGTCTATGTTTTGAACCATTCCTGTGGCACTAGTTATATATTTAGATGCTTCACTTGAGGTTTACTGTATCCCTTGGACCTTCTTATTGACGATGAAACACAGAAATTGCATCGGAATTAAGTACAAAGGGCGCAATGCCGACTTAAGTACATAAAGACCGAGTCTTCCTACAGACTATGCTTTGAACCATTCCTGTGACACTAGTTATAGATTCCGATGCTTCACTTGAGGTTTACTGTATCCCTTGGACCTTCTTATTGACGATGAAACACAGAAATTGCATCGGAATGATATACAAAATGCACAATGCCGACTTAAGAACAAGAAGACTGACTCTTCTTAGTGACTATGTTTGAACCATTCCTGTGACACTAGCTATAGATTCCGATGCATCACTTCATGTTTACTGTATCCCTCTGACCTTCTTATCGACGATGAACCACAGCAATTGCATCGGAATTAAATACAAAAGGCACAATGCCGACTTAAGGACCATAAGACTGACGCCTCTTACTGACTTTTTTTTGAACCATTAGTGTGACACTAGTTATAGATTCCGATGCTTCACTTCAGCTTTACTGTATCCCTTGGACCTTCTTATTGACGATGAAACACAGAAATTGCATCGGAATTAAATACAAAAGGCACAATGCCGGCTTAAGTACAAGAAGACTGACTCTTCTTACTGTCTATGTTTTGAACCATTCCTGTCACACTAGTTATAGATTCCGATGCTTCACTTCAGGTTTACTGTATCCCTTGGAGCTTCTTATTGACGATCAAACACAGAAATTGCATCGGAATTAAATAGAAAAGGCACAATGCCGACTTAAGTACATGAAGACTGACTCTTCCTACTGTCTATGTTTTGAACCATTCCTGTGACACTAGTTATAGATTCCGATGCTTCACTTGATGTTTATTGTATCCCTTGGACCTTCTTATTGACGATGAAACACAGAAATTGCATCGGAATGAAATACAAAAGGCACAATGCCGACTTAAGTACATGAAGACCGACTCTTCCTACTGACTATGTTTTGAACCATTCCTGTGTCACTAGTTATAGATTCCGATGCTTCACTTGAGGTTTACTGTATCCCTTGGACCTTCTTATTGACGATGAAACACAGAAATTGCATCGGAATTAAATACAAAAGGCACAATGCCGACTTAAGTACAAGAAGACTGACTCTTCCTACTGTCTATGTTTTGAACCATTCCTGTGACACTAGTTATAGATGCCAATGCTTCCCTCCAGGTTTACTGTATCCCTTGGACATTATTATTGACGATGAAACACAGAAATTGCATAGGAATTAAATACAAAAGGCACAATGACGACGTAAGAACAAGAAGACTGACTCTTCTTCGTGACTATGTTTGAACCATTCCTGTGACACTAGCTATAGATTCCGATGCTTCACTTGAGGTTTACTGTATCCCATGGACCTTCTTATTGACGATGAAACACTGAAATTGCATCGGAATTAAATACAAAAGGCACAATGCCGACTTAAGTACAAGAATACCTACTCCTCTTACTGTCTATGTTTTGAACCATTTCTGTGACACTAGTTATAGATTCCGATGCTACACTCCAGGTTTACTGTATCCCTTGGACCTTCTTATTGACGATGAAACACAGAAATTGCATCGGAATTAAATACAAAAGGCATAATGCCGATTTAAGGACAAGAAGACTGACTCTTCTTACTGTCTTTGTTTTGAACCATTAGTGTGACACTAGTTATAGGTTCCGATGCTGCACTTCAGGTTTACTGTATCCCTTGGACCTTCTTATTGACGATGAAACATAGAAATTGCATCGGAATTAAATACAAAAGGCACAATGCCGACTTAAGTACATGAAGACCGAGTCTTAATACTAACTATGTTTGAACCATTCCTGTGACACTAGTTATAGATTCCGATGCTTCACTTGAGGTTTACTGTATCCCATGGACCTTCTTATCGACGATGAAACACAGAAATTGCATCGGAATTAAATACAAAAGGCACAAAGCCGACTTAAGTACTCGAAGACCGACTCTTCCTACTGACTATGTTTTGAACCATTCCTGTGACACTACTTATAGATTCCGATGCTTCACTTGATGTTTACTGTATCCCTTGGACCTTCTTATTGACGATGAAACACAGAAATTGCATCGTAATTAAATACAAAAGGCACAATGCCAACTTAAGTACAAGAACACTGACTCTTCATACTGTCTATGTTTTGATCCATTCCTGTGACACTAGATATAGATTCCAATGCTTCGCTACAGGTTTACTGTATCCCTTGGACCCACTTATTGACGATGAAACACAGGAATTGCATCGGAATTAAATACAAAAGGCACAATGCCGACTTAAAAACAAGAAGACTGACTCTTCTTAGTAACTATGTTTGAACCTATCCTGTACACTGGCTATAGATTCCGATGCTTCACTTCAGGTTTACTGTATCCCTCTGACCTTCTTGTTAACGATGAAACACAGAAATTGCATCGGAATTAAATATAAAAGGCACAATGCCGACTTAAGAACAAGATGACTGACTCTTCTTAGTGACTATGTTTGAACCATTCCTGTGACACTAGCTATAGATTCCGATGCTTCACTTCAGGTTTACTGTATCCCTTGGACCTTCGTATTGACGATGAAACACAGAAATTGCATCGGAATTAAATACAAAAGGCACAATGCCGACTTAAGTACATGAAGACCGATTCTTCCTACTGACTATGCTTTGAATCATTCCTGTGACACTAGTTATAGATTCCGATGCTTCACTTGAGGTTCACTGTATCCCTTGGACCTTCGTATTGACGATGAAACACAGAAATTGCGTCGGAATTAAATACAAAAGGCACAATGCCGACTTAAGGACAAGAAGACTGACGCTTCTTACTGACTTTGTTTTGAACCATTAGTGTGACACTAGTTCTAGATTCCAATGCTTCACTTCAGGTTTACTGTATCCCTTGGACCTTCGTATTGACGATGAAACACAGAAATTGCTTCGGAATTAAATACAAAAGGCAAAATGCCGACTTAAGTACTAGAAGACTGACTCTTCTTACCGTCTATGTTTTGAACCATTCCTGTTACACTAGTTATAGATTCCGATGCTTCACTCCAGGTTTACTGTATCCCTTGGGCCTTGTTATTGACGAAGAAACACAGAAATTGCATCGGAATTAAATAGAAAAAGCACAATGCCGACTTAAGTACAAGAAGACTGACTCTTCTTACTGACTATGTTTTGAACGATTCCTGTGACACTAGTTATAGAATCCGATGCTTCACTTCTGGTTTACTGTATCCCTTGGACCTTCTTATTGACAATGAAACACAGAAATTGCATCGGAATTAAATACAAAAGGCAAAATGCCGACTTAAGTACACGAAGACTGACTCTTCATAGTGTCTATGTTTTGAATAATTCCTGTGACACTAGTTATAGATTCCGATGCTTCACTCCAGGTTTACTGTATCCCTTGGACCTTCTTATTGACGATGAAACACAGAAATTGCATCGGAATTAGATAGAAAAGGCACAATGTCGACTTAAGTACAAGTAGACTGTCTCTTCTTACTGACTATGTTTTCGACCATTCCTCTGAAACTAGTTATAGATTCCGATGCTTCACTCCAGGTTTACTGTATCCCTTGGACCTTGTTATTGACAATGAAACACAGAAACTGCATCGGAATTAAATAGAGAAGGCACAATGCCGACTTAAGTACAAGATGACTGACTCTTCTTACTGACTATGCTTTGAACCATTCCTGTGACACTAGTTATAAATTCCCATGCTTCACTTTAGGTTTACTGTTTCCCTTGGACCGTCTTATTGACGATGAAACACCGAAATTGCATCGGAATTAAATACAAAAGTCTGAATGCCGACTTAAGTACACTAAGACTGACTCTTCTTACTGTCTATGTTTTAACCATTCCTGTGACACTAGTTATAGATTCCGATGCTACACCCCAGGTTTACTGTATCCCTTGGACCTTCTTATCGACGATGAACCACAGCAATTGCATCGGAATTAAATACAAAAGGCACAATGCCGACTTAAGTACATGATGACCGACTCTTCCTACTGACTTTGTTTTGAACCATTCCTGTGACACTAGTTATAGATTCCAATGCTTCACTTGAGGTTTACTGTATCCCTTGGACCTTCTTATTGACGATGGAACACAGAGATTGCATCGGAATTAAATACAAGAGGCACAATGCCGACTTAAGTACAAGAAGACTGACTCTTCTTACTGTCTATGTTTTGAACCATTCCTGTTACACTAGTTTTAGATTCCGATGCTTCACTCCAGGTTTACTGTATCCCTTGGAACTTCTTATTGACGATGCAACACAGAAATTGCATCGGAAATAAATACAAAAGGCACAATGCCGACTTAAGGACAAGAAGACTGACATTTCTTACTGACTTTGTTTTGAACCATTCCTGTGACACTAGTTATAGATTCCGATGCTTTACTTCTGGTTTATTGTATCTCCCTCTGACCTTCTTATTGACGATGAAACAGAGAAATTGCATCGGATTTAAATAGAAAAGGCACAATGTCGCCTTAAGTACAAGAAAACTGTCTCTTCGTACTGACTACGTTTTCAACCATTCCTGTGAAGCTAGTTATAGATTCCGATGCTTTACTCCAGGTTTACTGTATCCCTTGGACATTCTTATTGAAGGTGAAACACAGAAATTGCATCGGAATTGAATACGAAAGGCACAATGCCGACTTAAGTACAAGAAGACTGACTCTTCTTACTGACTATGTTATGAACCATTCCTGTGACACTAGTCATAGATTCCGATGCTTCACTTCAGGTTTAGTGTATACCTTGGACCTTCTTATTGACGATGAAACACAGAAATTGCATCGGAATTAAATACAAGAGGCACAATGCCGACTTACGTACAAGAAGACTGACTCATCCTACTGTCTATGTTTAGAACCATTCCTGTGACACTAGTTTTTTGGATTCCGATGCTTCAATTCATGTTTACTGTATCCCTCCGACCTCCGTATTGGCGATGAAACACAGAAATTGCATCGGAAGTAAATAGAAAATGCACAATGCCGACTTAAGTACAAGAAGACTAACTCTTCCTAGTGTCTATGTTTTGAAGCATTCCTGTGACACTAGTTATAGATTCCGATGCTACACTCCAGGAATACTGTATCCCTTGGACCTTCTTATTGACGATGAAACACAGAAATGGCATCAGAATTAAATACAAAATGCACAATGCCGACTTAAGTACAAGAAGACTGACTCTTCCTACTGTCTATGCTTTGCACCATTCCTGTGACACTAGTTATAGAATTAGATGCTTCACTTGTGGTTTACTGTATCAATAGGCCCTTCTTATTGACGATGAAACAGAGAAATTGCACCGGAATTAAGTACAAAATGCACAATGCCGACATAAGTACATGAAGACCGACTCTTCCCACTGACTATGTTTTGAACCATTCCTGTGACGCTAGTTATAGATTCCGATGCTTCACTTGAGGTTTACTGTATCCCTTGGACCTTCTTATTGTCGATGAAACACAGAAATTGCATCGGAATTAAATACGAAAGGCACAATACCGACTTAAGTACAAGAAGGCTGACTCTTCTTACTGACTATGTTATGAACCAATCCTGTGACACTAGCTATAGATTCCGATGCTTCACTTCAGGTTTACTGTATGCCTCTGACCTTCTGATTGACGATGAAACAAAGAAATTGCATCGGATTTAAATAGAAAAGGCACAATGTCGCCTTAAGAGCAAGAAGACTGTCTCCTCTTACTGACTACGTTTTAACCATTCCTGTGAAGCTAGTTATAGATTCCGATGCTTCACTCCAGGATTACTGTATCCCTTGGACCTTCTTATTGACGATGACACACAGAAATTGCATCGGAATTGAATACAAAAGGCACAATGCCGACTTAAGTACAAGAAGACTGACTCTTCTTACTGATTATGTTATGAACCATTCCTGTGACACTAGTGATAGACTCCGATGCTTCACTTCAGGTTTACTCTATACCTTCGACCTTCGTATTGTCGATGAAACACATAAATTGCATCGGAATTAAATACAAAAGGCACAATGCCGACTTACGTACAAGAAGACAGACTCTTCCTACTGTCTATGTCTAGAACCATTCCTGTGACACTAGTTTTGGATTCCGATGCTTCACTTCAGGTTTACTGTATCCCTCCGACCTTCTTATTGACGATGAAACACAGAAATTGCATCGGAATTAAATACAAAAGGCACAATGCCAACTTAAGTACAAGAAGACTAACTCTTCCTAGTGTCTATGTTTTGAACCATTCCTGTGACACTAGTTATAGATTCCGATGCTTCACTCCAGGTTTATTGTATCCCTCTGACCTTTTTATTGACGATGAAACAAAGAAATTGCATCGGATTTAAATAGAAAAGGCACAATGTCGCCTTAAGTGCAAGAAGACTGTCTCTTCTTACTGACTACGATTTCAACCATTTCTGTGAAGCTAGTTATAGATTCCGATGCTTCACTCCAGGATTACTGTATCCCTTGGACGTTCTTATTGACGATGAAAATCAGAAATTGCATCGGAATTGAATACAAAAGGCACAATGCCGACTTAAGTACAAGAAGACTGACTCTTCTTACTGACTATGCTATGAACCATTCCTGTGACACTAGTTATAGATTCCGATGCTTCACTTCAGGTTCACTGTATACATTGGACCTTCTTATTGACGATGAAACACAGAAATTGCATCGCAATTAAATACAAATGGTACAATGCCGACTTACGTACAAGAAGACTGACTCTTCGTACTGTCTTATGTTTAGAACCATTCCTGTGACACTAGTTTTGGATTCCGATGCTTCACTTCTGGTTTACGGTATCCCTCCGACCTTCTTATTGGCGATGAAACACAGAAATTGCATCGGAATTAAATACAAAAGGCACAATGCCGACTTAAGTACAAGAAGACTAACTCTTCCTAGTGCCTATGTTTTGAACCATTCCTGAGACACTAGTTATAGATTTCGATGCTACACTCCAGGTTTACGGTATCCCTAGGACCTTCTTATTGACGATGAAACAGAGAAATTGCACCGGAATTAAGTACGAAAGGCACAATGCCGACTTAAGTACATGAAGACCGACTCTTCCTACTGACTATGATTTGAACCATTCCTGTGACGCTAGTTATAGATTCCGATGCTTTACTTGAGGTTTACTGTATCTCTTGGACCTTCTTATTGACGATGAAAAACAGAAATTGCATCGGAATTAAATACAAAAAGCACAATGCCGACTTAAGAACAAGAAGACTGACTCTTCTTAGTGACTATGTTTGAACCATTCCTGTGACACTACCTATAGATTCCAATGCTTCACTTCAGGTTTACTGTATCCCTCTGACCTTCTTTGTGACGATGAAACACAGAAATTGCATCGGAATTAAAAACAAAAGGCACAATGCCGACTTAAGTACAAGAAGACTGACTCTTCTTACTGTCTATGTTTTGAACCATTCCATTGACACTAGTTATAGTTTCCGATGCTTCACTCCAGGTTTACTGTATCCATTGGACCTTCTTATTGACGATGAAACACAGAAATTGCATCGGTATTAATTATGAAAGGCACAATGCCGACTTAAGTACAAGAAGACTGACTCTTCTTACTGACTATGCTTTGAACCATTCCTGTGACACTAGTTATAGATTCCGAAGCTTCACTTCAGGTTTACTGTATCCCTTGGGCCTTCTTATTGTCGATGAAACACAATAATTGCATCGGAATTAAATACAAAAGGCACAATGCCGACTTAAGTACTAGAAGACTGACTCTTCTTACTGTCTATGATTTGAACCATTCCTGTTACACTAGTTATAGATTCCGATGCTTCACTCCAGGTTTACTGTATCCCTTGGACCTTGTTATTGACGAAGAAACACAGAAATTGCATCGGAATTAAATAGAAAAAGCACAATGCCGACGTAAGTACAAGAAGACTGACTCTTCTTACTGACTATGTATTGAACCATTCCTGTGACACTAGTTATAGATTCCGATGCTTCACTTCTGGTTTACTGTATCCCTTGGACCTTCTTATTGACAATGAAACACAGAAATTGCATCGGAATTATATACAAAAGGCAAAATGCCGACTTAAGTACACGAAGACTGACTCTTCTTACTGTCTATGTTTTGAATATATCCTGTGACACTAGTTATTGATTCCGATGCTTCACTCCAGGTTTACTGTATCCCTTGGACCTTCTTATTGACGATGAAACACAGAAATTGCATCGGAATTAAATACAAAAAGCACAATGCCGACTTTAAGACATGAAGACTGACTCTTCTTACTGACTTTGTTTTGAACCATTCCTGTGACACTAGTTATAGATTCCGATGCTTCACTTCAGGAATATTGTATCCCTCTGACCTTCTTATTGACGATGAATCACAGAAATTGCATCGGAATTAGATAGAAAAGGCACAATGTCGACTTCAGTACAAGAAGACTGTCTCTTCTTACTGACTATGTTTTCGACCATTCCTGTGAAGCTAGTTATAGATTCCGATGCTTCGCTCCAGGTTTACTGTATCCCTTGGACCTTGTTATTGACAATGAAACACAGAAATTGCATCGGAATTAAATAGAAAAGGCACAATGCCGACTTAAGTACAAGATGACTGACTCTTCTTATTGACTATGCTTTGAACCATTCCTGTGACATTAGTTATAGATTCCAATGCTTCACTTTAGGTTTACTGTTTCCCTTGGACCGTCTTATTGACGATGAAACACCGAAATAGCATCGGAATTAAATACAAAAGTCTGAATGCCGACTTAAGTACACTAAGACTGACTCTTCTTACTGTCTATGTTTTAACCATTCCTGTGACACTAGTTATAGATTCCGATGCTACACCCCAGGTTTACTGTATCCCTTGGACCTTCTTATCGACGATGAACCACAGCAATTGCATCGGAATTAAATACAAAAGGCACAATGCCGACTTAAGGACCAGAAGACTGACGCCTCTTACTGACTTTTTTTTGAACCATTAGCGTGACACTAGTTATAGATTCCGATGCTTCACTTCAGCTTCACTGTATCCCTTCGACCTTCTTATTGACGATGAAACACAGAAATTGCATCGGAATTAAATACAAAAGGCACAATGCCGACTTAAGTACAAGAAGACTGACTCTTCTTACTGTCTATGTTTTGAACCATTCCTGTGACACTAGTTATAGATTACGATGCTTCACTTGAGGTTTACTGTATCCCTTGGACCTTCTTATTGACGATGGAACACAGAGATTGCATCGGAATTAAATACAAGAGGCACAATGCCGACTTAAGTACAAGAAGACTGACTCTTCTTACTGTCTATGTTTTGAACCATTCCTGTTACACTAGTTTTAGATTCCGATGCTTCACTCCAGGTTTACTGTATCCCTTGGACCTTCTTATTGACGATGAAACACAGAAATTGCATCGGAAATAAATACAAAAGGCACAATGCCGACTTAAGGACAAGAAGACTGACATTTCTTACTGACTTTGTTTTGAACCATTCCTGTGACACTAGTTATAGATTCCGATGCTTTACTTCTGGTTTATTGTATCCCTCTGACTTTCTTATTGACGATGAAACACAGAAATAGCATCGGATTTAAATAGAAAAGGCACAATGTCGCCTTAAGTACAAGAAAACTGTCTCTTCGTACTGACTACGTTTTCAACCATTCCTGTGAAGCTAGTTATAGATTCCGATGCTTCACTCCAGGTTTACTGTATCCCTTGGACATTCTTATTGAAGACGAAACACAGAAATTGCATCGGAGTTGAATCCAATGGCACAATGCCGACTTAAGTACAAGAAGGCTGACTCTTCTTACTGACTATGTTATGAACCATTCCTGTGACACTAGTCATAGATTCCGATGCTTCACTTCAGGTTTACTGTATACCTTGGACCTTCTTATTGACGATGAAACACAGAAATCGCATCGGAATTAAATACAAGAGGCACAATGCCGACTTACGTACAAGAAGACTGACTCATTTTACTGTCTATGTTTAGAACCATTCCTGTGACACTAGTTTTGGATTCCGATGCTTCACTTCATGTTTACTGTATCCCTCCGACCTTCTGATTGACGATGAAACACAGAAATTGCATCGGAAGTAAATACAAAATGCACAATGCCGACTTAAGTACAAGAAGACTATCTCTTCCTAGTGTCTATGTTTTGAAGCATTCCTGTGACACTAGTTATAGATTCCGATGCTACACTCCAGGAATACTGTATCCCTTGGACCTTCTTATTGACGATGAAACACAAAAATGGCATCGGAATTAAATACAAAATGCACAATGCCGACTTAAGTACAAGAAGACTGACTCTTCCTACTGTCTATGCTTTGCACCATTCCTGTGACACAAGTTATAGAATTAGATGCTTCACTTGTGGTTTACTGTATCAATAGGACCTTCTTATTGACGATGAAACAGAGAAATTGCACCGGAATTAAGTACAAAAGACACAATGCCGACTTAAGTACATGAAGACCGACTCTTCCCACTGACTATGTTTTGAACCATTCCTGTGACGCTAGTTATAGATTCCGATGCTTCACTTGAGTTTTACTGTATCCCTTGGACCTTCTTATTGTCGATGAAACACAGAAATTGCAACGGAATTAAATACAAAAGGCTCAATGCCGACTTAAGTATAAGAAGACTAACTCTTCCTAGTGTCTATGTCTTGAACCATTCCTGTGACACTAGTTATAGATTCCGATGCTTCCCTCCAAGGTTTATTGTATCCCTCTGACCTTCTTATTGACTATGAAACAAAGAAATTGCATCGGATTTAAATAGAAAAGGCACAATGTCGCCTTAACTGCAAGAAGACCGTCTCTTCTTACTGACTACGATTTCAACCATTTCTGTGAAGCTAGTTATAGATTCCGATGCTTCACTCCAGGATTACTGTATCCCTATGACCTTCTTATTGACGATGAAACACAGAAATTGCATCGGAATTGAATACAAAAGGCACAATGCCGACTTAAGTACAAGAAGACTGACTCTTCTTACTGACTATGCTATGAACCATTCCTGTGACACTAGTTATAGATTCCGATGCTTCACTTCAGGTTCACTGTATACATTGGACCTTCTTATTGACGATGAAACACAGAAATTCCATCGCAATTAAATACAAATGGCACAATGCCGACTTACGTACAAGAAGACTGACTCTTCCTACTGTCTTATGTTTAGAACCATTCCTGTGACACTAGTTTTGGATTCCGATGCTTCACTTCTGGTTTACTGTATCCCTCCGACCTTCTTATTGACGATGACACACAGAAATTGCATCGGAATTAAATACAAAAGGCACAATGCCGACTTAAGTACAAGAAGACTAACTCTTCCTAGTTTCTATGTTTTGAACCATTCCTGTGACCCTAGTTATAGATTCCGATGCTACACTCCAGGTTTACTGTATCCCTTGGACCATCTTATTGACGATGAAACACAGAAATGGCATCGGAATTAAATACAAAAGCTACAATGCCGACTTAAGTACAAGAAGACTCACTCTTCCTACTGTCTATGATTTGCACCATTCCTGTGACACTAGTTATAGAATTAGATGCTTCACTTGAGGTTTACTGTATCCCTAGGACCTTCTTATTGACGATGAAACAGAGAAATTGCACCGGAATTAAGTACGAAAGGCACAATGCCGACTTAAGTACATGAAGACCGACTCTTCTTACTGACTATGTTTTTGAACCATTCCTGTGACACTAGTTATAGATTCCGATGCTTCACTTGAGGTTTACTGTATCCCTTGGACCTTCTTATTGACGATGAAACACAGAAATTGCATCGGAATTAAATACAAAAGGCACAATGCCGACTTAAGAACAAGAAGACTGACTCTTCTTAGTGACTATGTTTGAACCATTCCTGTGACACTACCTATAGATTCCAATGCTTCACTTCAGGTTTACTGTATCCCTCTGACCTTCTTTGTGACGATGAAACACAGAAATTGCATCGGAATTAAAAACAAAAGGCACAATGCCGACTTAAGTACAAGAAGACTGACTCTTCTTACTGTCTATGTTTTGAACCATTCCATTGACACTAGTTATAGCTTCCGATGCTTCACTCCAGGTTTACTGTATCCCTTGGACCTTCTTATTGACGACGAAACACAGAAATTGCATCGGTATTAATTAGGAAAGTCACAATGCCGACTTAAGTACAAGAAGACTGACTCTTCTTACTGACTATGCTTTGAACCATTCCTGTGACACTAGTTATAGATTCCGAAGCTTCACTTCAGGTTTACAGTATCCCTTGGACCTTCTTATTGACGATGAATCACAGAAATTGCATCGGAATTAAATACAAAGTGCACAATGCCGACCTAAGTACAAGAAGACTGACTCTTCTTACTGTCTATGTTTGAACCATTCCTGTGACACTAGTTATAGAATCCGATGCTTCACTCCAGGTTTACTGTATCCCTTGGACCTTGTTATTGACGATGAAACACAGATATTGCATCGGAATTAAATAGAAAAAGCACAATGCCGACTTAAGTACAAGAAGACTGACTCTTCTTACTGACTATGTTTTGAACCATTAATGTGACACTAGTTATAGAATCCGATGCTTCACTTCAGGTTTACTGCATCCCTTGGACCTTCTTATTGACGATGAAACACAGAAATTGCATCGGAATTAAATACAAAAGCAAAATGCCGACTTAAGTAAACGAAGACTGACTCCTCTTACTGTCTATGTTTTGAATCATTCCTGTGACACTAGTTATAGATTGCGATGCTTCACTCCAGGTTTACTGTATCCCTTGGACCTTCTTATTGACGATGAAACACAGAAATTGCATCGGAATTAAATACAAAAGGCACAATTTCGACTTAAGGACAAGAAGACTGACTCTTCGTACTGACTTTCCTTTGAACCATTCCTGTGACACTAGTTATAGATTCCGATGCTTCACTTTACGTTTACTGTATCTGTTGGACCGTCTTATTGACGATGAAACACAGAAATTGCATCGGAATTAGATACAAAAGGCACAATGCCGACTTAAGTACAAGAAGACTGACTCTTCTTACTGTCTATGTTTTGAACCATTCCTGTGACACTAGTTACAGATTCCGATGCTTCACTCCAGGTTTACTGTATCCCTTGGACCTTCTTATTGACGATGAAACACAGAAATTGCATCGGAAATAAATACAAAACGCACAATGCCGACTTAAGGACAAGAATACTGACTCTTCTTACTGACTTTGTTTTGAACCATTCCTGTGACACTAGTTATAGATTCCGATGCTTCACTTCAGGTTTATTGTATCCCTCTGACCTTCTTATTGACGATGAAACACAGAAATTGCATCGGATTTAAATAGAAAAGGCACAATGTCGCCTCAAGTACAAGAAAACTGTCTCTTCGTACTGACTACGTCTTCAACCATTCCTGTGAAGCTAGTTATAGATTCCGACGCTACACTTCAGGTTTACTGTATCCCTTGGACCTTCTTATTGACGATGACACACAGAAATGGCATCGGAATTAAATACAAAATGCACAATGCCGACTTAAGTACAAGAACACTGACTCTTCCTGCTGTCTATGCTTTGCACCATTCCTGTGACACTAGTTATAGATTCCGATGCTTCACTTGAGGTTTACTGTATCCCTTGGACCTTCCTATTGACGATGGAACACAGAGATTGCATCGGAATTAAATACAAAAGGCACAATGCCGACTTAAGTACAAGAAAACTGACTCTTCTTACTGACTATGTTTTGAACCATTCCTGTGACACTAGTTATAGATTCCGATGCTTCACTTCAGGTTTACTGCATCCCTTGGACCTTCTTATTGACGATGAAACACAGAAATTGCATCGGAATTAAATACAAAAGCAAAATGCCGACTTAAGTAAACGAAGACTGACTCCTCTTACAGTCTATGTTTTGAATCATTCCTGTGACACTAGTTATAGATTGCGATGCTTCACTCCAGGTTTACTGTATCCCTTGGACCTTCTTATTGACGATGAAACACAGAAATTGCATCGGAATTAAATACAAAAGGCACAATGCCGACTTAAGGACAAGAAGACTGACTCTTCGTACTGACTTTCTTTTGAACCATTCCTGTGACACTAGTTATAGATTCCGATGCTTCACTTTAGGTTTACTGTATCCCTTGGACCGTCTTTTTGACGATGAAACACAGAAATTGCATGGGAATTAAATACAAAAGGCACAATGCCGACTTAAGTACAAGAAGACTGACTCTTCTTACTGTCTATGTTTTGAACCATTCCTGTTGCACTAGTTATAGATTCCGATGCTTCACTTCAGGTTTACTGTATCCCTTGGAGCTTCTTATTGACGATGAAACACAGAAATTGCATCGGAATTAAATAGAAAAAGCACGATGCCGACTTAAGTACAAGAAGACTGACTCTTCTTACTGACTTTGTTTTGAACCATACCTGTGACACTAGTTATAGATTCCGATGCTTCACTTCAGGTTTACTGTATCCCTTGGACCTTCGTATTGACGATGAAACGGAAATTGCATCGGAAATAAATACAAAAGGCACAATGCCGACTTAAGGACAAGAAGACTGACTCTTCTTACTGACTTTGCTTTGAACCATTCCTGTGACACTAGTTATAGATTCCGATGCTTCACATCAGGTTTACTGTATACCTAGGACCTTCTTATTGTCGATGAAACACAGAAATTGCATCGGAATTAAATACAAAAGGCACAATGCCGATTTACGTACAAGAAGAGGGACTCTTCCTTCTGTCTTATGTTTAGAACCATTCCTGTGACACTAGTTTTGGATTCCGATGCTTCACTTCAGGTTTACTGTATCCCTCCGACCTTCTTATTGACGATGAAACACAGAAATTGCATCGGAATTAAATACAAAAAACACAATGCCTACTTAAGTACAAGAAGACTAACTCTTCCTAATGTCTATGTTTTGAACCATTCCTGTGACATTAGTTATAGATTCCGATGCTACACTCCAGGTTTACTGTATCCCTTGGACCTTCTTATTGACGATGAAACACAGAAATTGCATCGGAATTAAATACAAAAGGCACAATGCCGACTTAAGAACATAAAGACTGACTCTTCTTAGTGACTACATTTGAACCACTCCTTGACACTAGATAAAGATTCCGGTGCTTCACTTCAGGTTTACTGTATCCCTCTGACCTTCTTATTGACGATGAAACACAGAAATTGCATCGGATTTAAATAGAAAAGGCACAATGCCGACTTAAGTACAAGAAGACTGACTGTTCTTACTGTCTATGTTTTGAACCATTCCTGTGACACTAGCTATAGAATCCGATGCTTCACTTCAGGTTTACTGTATGACTCTGACCTTCTTTGTGACGATGAACCACAGAAATTGCATCGGAATTAAATAGAAAAGGCACAATGCCGACTTAAGTACAAGAAGACTGACTGTTCTTACTGTCTATGTTTTGAACCATTCCATTGACACTAGTTATAGATTCCGATGGTTCACTCCAGGTTTACTGTATTCCTTGGACCCTCTTATTGACGATAAAACACAGAAATTGCACCTGAATCAGATAGAAAAGGCACAATGCCGACTTAAGTACAAGAAGACTTACTCTTCTGACTGATTATGTTATGAACCATTCCTGTGATTCTAGTTATAGATTCCGATGCTTCACTTCAGGTTTACTGTATAACTTGGACCTTATTATTGACGATGAAACATAGAAATTGCATCGGAATTAAATACAATAGGCACAATGCCGACTTACGTACAAGAGGAGTGACTCTTCCTATTGTCTATGTTTAGAACCATTCCTGTGACCCTAGTTATCGATCTAGATGCTTCACTTGAGGTTTACTGTATCCCTTGGACCTTCTTGTTGACGATGAAACACAGAAATTGCATCGGAATTAAGTACAAAAAGCACAATGCCGACTTAAGTACATGAAGACCGACTCATCCTTCTGACTATGCTTTAACCATTCCTGTGGCACTAGTTATAGATTCCGATGCTTCACTTGAGGTTTACTGTTTCCCTTGGACCTTCATATTGACGATGAAACACAGAAATTGCATCGGAATTAAATACAAAAGGCACAATGCCGACATAAGTACAAGAAGACTGACTCTTCTTACTGTCTATGTCTTAAACCATTCCTGTGACACTAGTTATAGATTCCAATGCTTCGCAATAGGTTTACTGTATCCCTTGGACCTTCTTATTGGCGATGAAACACAGAAATTGCATCGGAATTAAATACAAAAGGCACAATGCCGACTTAAGTACAAGAAGACTGACTATTCTTACTGTCTATGTTTTGAACCATTCCATTGACACTAGTTATAGATTCCGACGCTTCACACCAGGTTTACTGTATCCCTTGGACCTTCTTATTGACGATGAAACACAGACATTGCATCGGAATTAAATACAAAAGGCACAATGCCGACTTAAGGACAGGAAGACTGACTCTTCTTACTGACTTTGTTTTGCACCATTCCTGTGACACTAGTTATAGATTCCGATGCTTCACTTCAGTTTTATTGTATCCCTCTGACCTTCTTATTGACGATGAAACACAGAAATTGCATCGGATTTAAATAGAAAAAGCACAATGTCGCCTTAAGTACTAGAAGACTGTCTCTTCTTACTGACTACGTTTTCAACCATTCCTGTGAAGCTAGTTATAGATTCCGATGCTTCACTCCAGGTTTACTGTATCCCTTGGACCTTCTTATTGACGATGAAACACAGAAATTGCATCGGAAATAAATACAAAACGCACAATGCCGACTTAAGGACAAGAATACTGACTCTTCTTACTGACTTTGTTTTGAACCATTCCTGTGACACTAGTTATAGATTCCGATGCTTCACTTCAGGTTTATTGTATCCCTCTGACCTTCTTATTGACGATGAAACACAGAAATTGCATCGGATTTAAATAGAAAAGGCACAATGTCGCCTCAAGTACAAGAAATCTGTCTCTTCGTACTGACTACGTCTTCAACCATTTCTGTGAAGCTAGTTATAGATTCCGATGCTACACTTCAGGTTTACTGTATCCCTTGGACCTTCTTATTGACGATGACACACAGAAATGGCATCGGAATTAAATACAAAATGCACAATGCCGACTTAAGTACAAGAAGACTGACTCTTCCTGCTGTCTATGCTTTGCACCATTCCTGTGACACTAGTTATAGATTCCGATGCTTCACTTGAGGTTTACTGTATCCCTTCGACCTTCTTATTGACGATGGAACACAGAGATTGCATCGGAATTAAATACAAAAGGCACAATGCCGACTTAAGTACAAGAAGACTGACTCTTCTTACTGTCTATGTTTTGAACCATTCCTGTTACACTAGTTTTACATTCCGATGCTTCACTCCAGGTTTACTGTATCCCTGGGACCTTGTTATTGACGATGAAACACAGAAATTGCATCGGAATTAAATAGAAAAATGCAAAATGCCGACTTAAGTTCACGAAGACTGACTCTTCTTACTGTCTATGTTTTGAATCATTCCTATGACACTAGTTACAGATTCCGATGCTTCACTCCAGGTTTACTGTATCCCTTGGACCTTCTTATTGACGATGAAACACAGAAATTGCATCGGAAATAAATACAAATGGCACAATGCCGACTTAAGGACAAGAAGACTGACATTTCTTACTGACTTTGTTTTGAACCATTCCTGTGACACTAGTTATAGATTCCGATGCTTTACTTCTGGTTTATTGTATCCCTCTGACCTTCTTATTGACGATGAAACACAGAAATTGCATCGGATTTAAATAGAAAAGGCACAATGTCGCCTTAAGTACAAGAAAACTGTCTCTTCGTACTGACTACGTTTTCAACCATTCCTGTGAAGCTAGTTATAGATTCCGATGCTTCACTCCAGGTTGACTGTATCCCTTGGACATTCTTATTGAAGATCAAACACAGAAATTGCATCGGAATTGAATACAAAAGGCACAATGCCGACTTAAGTACAAGACGACTGCCTCTTCTTACTGACTATATTATGAACCATTCCTGTGACACTAGTCATAGATTCCGATGCTTCACTTCAGGTTTACTGTATCCCTTGGACCTTCTTATTGACGATGAATCACAGAAATTGCATCGGAATTAAATACAAAAGGCACAATGCCGACCTAAGTACAAGAAGACTGACTCTTCTTACTGTCTATGTTTTGAACCATTCCTGTTGCACTAGTTATAGATTCCGATGCTTCACTTCAGGTTTACTGTATCCCTTGGACCTTGTTATTGACGATGAAACACAGAAATTGCATCGGAATTAAATAGAAAAAGCACGATGCCAACTTAAGTATAAGAAGACTGACTCTTCTTACTGACTTTGTTTTGAACCATACCTGTGACACTAGTTATAGATTCCGATGCTTCACTTCAGGTTTACTGTATCCCGTGGACCTTCTTATTGACGATGAAACACAGAAATTGTATCGGAATTAAATACAAAAGGCAAAATGCCGACTTAAGTACACGAAGACTGACTCTTCTTCCTGTCTATGTTTTGAATCATCCCAGTGACACTAGTTACAGATTCCGATGCTTCACTCCAGGTTTACTGTATCCCTTGGACCTTCTTATTGACGATGAAACACAGAAATTGCATAGGAAATAAATACAAAAGGCACAAAGCCGACTTAAGGACAAGAAGACTGACTCTTCTTACTGACTTTGTTTTGAACCATTCCTGTGACACTAGTTATAGATTCCGATGCTTCACTTCAGGTTTATTGTATCCCTCTGACCTTCTTATTGACGATGAAACACAGAAATTGCATCGGATTTAAATAGAAAAGGCACAATGTCGCCTCAAGTACAAGAAAACTGTCTCTTCGTACTGACTACGTTTTCAACCATTGCTGTGAAGCTAGTTATAGATTCCGATTGTACACTCCAGGTTTACTGTATCCCTTGGACCTTCTTATTGACGATGACACACAGAAATGGCATCGGAATTAAATACAAAATGCACAATGCCTACTTAAGTATAAGAAGACTGACTCTTCCTACTGGCTATGCTTTGCACCATTCCTGTGACACTAGTTATAGAATTAGATGCTTCACTTGAGGTTTACTGTATCCCTAGGATATTCTTATTGACGATGAAACAGAGAAATTGCACCGGAATTTAGTACAAAAGGCACAATGCCGACTTTAGTACATGAAGACCGACTCTTCCTACTGACTATGTTTTGAACCAATCCTGTGACGCTAGTTATAGATTCCGATGCTTCACTTGAGGTTTACTGTATGTCTCTGACCTTCTTTGTGACGATGAACCACAGAAATTGCATCGGAATTAAACAGAAAAGGCACAATGCCGACTTAAGTACAAGAAGACTAACTGTTCTTACTGTCTATGTTTTGAACCATTCCATTGACACTAGTTATAGATTCCGATGCTTCACTCCAGGTTTACTGTATCCCATGGACTTTCGTATTGACGATGATACACAGAAATTGCATCGGAATTAAATACAAAAGGCACAATGCCGACTTAAGGACAAGAAGACTGACTCTTCTTACTGACTTTGTTTTAAACCATTCCTGTGACACTAGTTATAGATTCCGAAGCTTCACTTCAGGTTTATTGTATCCCTCTGACCATCTTATTGACGATGAAACAAAGAAATTGCATCGGATTTAAATAGAAAAGGCACAATGTCGCCTTAAGTGCAAGAAGACTGTCTCCTCTTACTGACTACGTTTTAACCATTCCTGTGAAGCTAGTTATAGATTCCGATGCTACACTCCAGGATTACTGTATCCCTTGGACCTTCTTATTGACGATGAAACACAGATATTGCATCGGAATTGAATACAAAAGGCACAATGCCGACTTAAGTACAAGAAGACTGACTCTTCCTACTGACTATGTTATAAACCATTACTGTGACACTAGTTATAGATTCCGATGCTTCACTTCAGGTTTACTGTATACCTTGGACCTTCTTATTGACGATAAAAACATAGAAATTGCATCGGAATTAAATACAAAAGGCACAATGCAGACTTACGTACAAGAAGACTGACTCTTCCTACTGTCTATGTTTAGAACCATTCCTGTGACACTAGTTTATATTCCGATGCTCACTTCAGGTTTACTGTATCCCTCCGACCTTCTTATTGACGATGAAACACAGAAATTGCATCGGAATTAAATACAAAAGGCACAATGCCGACTGAAGTACAAGAAGACTAACTCTTCCTAATGTCTATGTTTTGAACCATTCCTGTGACATTAGTTATAGATTCCGATGCTACACTCCAGGTTTACTGTATCCCTTGGACCTTCTTAGTGACGAAGAAACAAAGAAATTGCATCGGATGTAAATAGAAAAAGCACAATGTCGCATTAAGTGCAAGAAGACTGTCTCTTCTTACTGACTACGATTTCAACCATTCCTGTGAAGCTACTTATAGATTCCGATGCTTCACTCCAGGATTACTGTATCCCTTGGACCTTCTTATTGACGATGAAACACAGAAAATGCATCGGAATTGAATACAAAAGGCACAATGCCGACTTAAGTACAAGAAGACTGACTCTTCTTACTGACTATGTTATGAACCATTCCTGTGACACTAGTTATAGATTCCGATGCTTCACTTCAGGTTTACTGTATACCTAGGACCTTCTTAATGTCGATGAAACACAGAAATTGCATCGGAATTAAATACAAAAGGCACAATGCCGATTTACGTACAAGAAGAGGGACTCTTCCTTCTGTCTTATGTTTAGAACCATTCCTGTGACACTAGTTTTGGATTCCGATGCTTCACTTCAGGTTTACTGTATCCCTCCGACCTTCTTATTGACGATGAAACACAGAAATTGCATCGGAATTAAATACAAAAGGCACAATGCCGACTTAAGTACAAGAAGACTAACTCTTCCTAATGTCTATGTTTTGAACCATTCCTGTGACATTAGTTATAGATTCCGATGCTACACTCCAGGTTTACTGTATCCCTTGGACCTTCTTATTGACGATGAAACACAGAAATTGCATCGAAATTAAATACAAAATGCACAATGCCGACTTAAGATCAAGAAGACTGACTCTTCTTAGTGACTACGTTTGAACCACTCCTTGACACTAGATAAAGATTCCGGTGCTTCACTTCAGGTTTACTGTATCCCTCTGACCTTCTTATTGACGATGAAACACAGAAATTGCATCGGATTTAAGTAGAAAAGGCACAATGTCGCCTCAAGTACAAGAAAACTGTCTCTTCGTACTGACTACGTTTTCAACCATTCCTGTGAAGCTAGTTATAGAATCCGATGCTACACTCCAGGTTTACTGTATCCCTTGGACCTTCTTATTGACGATGACACACAGAAATGGCATTGGAATTAAATGCAAAATGCACAATACCGACTTAAGTACAAAAAGACTGACTCTTCCTACTGTCTATGCTTTGCACCATTCCTGTGACGCTAGTTATAGATTCCGATGCTTCACTTGAGGTTTACTGTATCCCTTGGACCTTCTTATTGACGATGAAACACAGAAATGGCATCGGAATTAAATACAAAAGCCACAATGCCGACTTAAGTACATGAAGACCGTCTCTTCCTACTGACTATGTTTTGATCCATTCCTGTGAAGCTAGTTATAGATTCCGATGCTTCACTTGAGGTTTACTGTATCCCTTGGACCTTCTTATTGACGATGAAACACAGAAATTGCATCGGAATTAAATACAAAAGGCACAATGCCGACGTAAGAGCAAGAAGATTGACTCTTCTTAGTGACTATGTTTGAATTACTCCTGTGACACTAGATAAAGATTCCGGTGCTTCACTTCAGGTTTACTGTATCCCTCTGACCTTCTTTGTGACGATGAAACACAGAAATTGCATCGGAATTAAATGCAAAAGGCACAATGCCAACTTAAGTACAAGAAGACAGACTCTTCTTACTGTCTATGTTTGAACCATTCCATTGACACTAGTTATAGATTCCGATGCTTTACTTCAGGTTTACTGTATCCCTTGGACCTTCTTATTAACGATGAAACAGAGAAATTGCATCGGAATGAAATACAAAAGGCACAATGCCGACTTAAGTACAAGAAGACTGGCTCTTCTTACTGTCTATGTTTGAACCATTCCTGTGACACTAATTATAGATTCCGATGCTTCACTCCATTTTTACTGTGTCCCTTGGCCCTCGTTATTGACGATGAAGCATAGAAATTGCATCGGAATTAAATACAGAAAGCACAATGCCGACTTAAGTACAAGAAGACTGACTCTTCTTACTGACTATGTTTTGAACCATTCCTGTGACACTAGTGATAGATTCCGATGCTTCACTTCAGGTTTACTGTATCCTTTGGACCTTCTTATTGACGATGAAACACAGAAATTGCATCGGAATTAAATACAAAAGCAAAATGCCGACTTAATTAAACGAAGACTGACTCGTCTTCTTGTCTATGTTTTGAATCATTCCTGTGACACTTGTTATAGATTGCGATGCTTCACTCCAGCTTTACTGTATCCCTTGGACCGTCATATTGACGATGGAACACAAAAAATTGCATCGGAATTAAATACAAAAGCCACATTGCCGACTTAAGTACAAGAAGACTGACTCTTCTTACTATCTATGTTTGAACCATTCCATTGACACTAGTTAAATATTCCGATGCTTCAGTCCAGGTATACTGTATCTGTTGGACCTTGTTATTGACGATGTAACACAGATGTTGCATCGGAATTAAATAAGTAAGGCACAATGCCGACTTAAGTACAAGAAGACTGACTCTTCTTACTGACTATGTTTTGAACCATTCCTGTGACCGTAGTTATAGATTCCGAATCTTCACTCCAGGTTTACTGTATCCCTTGGACCTTCTTAAAGACGGAGAAACACAGAAATTGCATCGGAAGTAAATTGAAAAGGCACAATGTCGACTTAAGTAGAAGAAGACTGACTCTTCTTACTGACTATGTTTTGAACCATTCCTGTGACACTAGTTATAGATTCCGATGCTTCACTTGAGGTTTACTGTATACCTAGGACCTTCTTATTGACGATGAAACACAGAAATTGCATCGGAAATAAATACAAAAGTCACAATGCCGATTTTTGTACAAGAAGAGGGACTCTTCCATCTGTCTTATGTTTAGAACCATTCTTGTGTCTCTAGTTTTGGATTCCGATGCTACACTTCAGGTTTACTGTATCCCTCCGACCTTCTTATTGACGATGAAACACAGAAATTACATCGGAATTAAATAGAAAAGGCACAATGCCGACTTAAGTACAAGAAGACTAACTCTTCCTAATGTCTATGTTTTGAACCATTCCTGTGACACTAGTTATAGATTCCGATGCTACACTCCAGGTTTACTGTATCCCTTTGACCTTCTTATTGACGATGAAACACAGAAATAGCATCGGAATTAAATACAAAAGGCACAATGCCGACTTAAGAACAAGAAGACTGACCCTTCTTAGTGACTATGTTTGAACCATTCCTGTGACACTAGATAAAGATTCCGGTGCTTCACTTCAGGTTTACTGTATCCCTCTGACCTTCTTATTGACGATGAAACACAGAAATTGCATCGGATTTAAATAGAAAAGGCACAATGTTGCCTCAAGTACAAGAAAACTGTCTCTTCGTACTGACTACGTTTCCAACCATTCCTGTGAAGCTATTTATAGATTCCGATGCTACACTCCAGGTTTACCGTATCCCTTGGACCTTCTTATTGACGATGACACACAGAAATGGCATCGGAATTAAATGCAAAATGCACAATACCGACTTAAGTACAAAAAGACTGACTCTTCCTACTGTCTATGCTTTGCACCATTCCTGTGACGCTAGTTATAGATTCCGATGCTTCACTTGAGGTTTACTGTATCACTTGGACATTCTTACTGACGATGAAACACAGAAATTGCATCGGAATTAAATACAAAAGGCACAATGCCGACTTAAGAACAAGAAGACTGACCCTTCTTAGTGACTATGTTTGAACCATTCCTGTGACACTAGCTATAGATTCCGATGCTTCACTTCTGGTTTACTGTATGCCTCTGACCTTCTTTGTGACGATGAACCACAGAAATTGCATCGGAATTAAGTATAAAAGGCACAATGCCGACTTAAGTACATGAAGACCGACTCTTCCTACTGACTATGTTTTGAACCATTCCTGTGACACTAGTTATAGATACCGATGCTTCACTCCAGGTTTACTGTATCCCTTGGACCTTCTTATTGACGATGAAACACAGAGATTGCATCGGAATTAAGTATAAAAGGCACAATGCCGACTTAAGTACATGAAGACTGTCTCTTCTTACTGACTATGCTTTCAACCATTCCTGTGACTCTAGTTATAGATACCGATGCTTCACTCCAGGTTTACTGTATCCCTTGGACCTTCTTATTGACGATGAAACACAGAAATTGCATCGGAATTAAATAGAAAAGGCACAATGTCGACTTAAGTACAAGAAGACTGTCTCTTCTTACTGACTATGCTTTCAACCATTCCTGTGACACTAGTTATAGATACCGATGCTTCACTCCAGGTTTACTGTATCCCTTGGACCTTCTTATTGACGATGAAACACAGAGATTGCATCGGAATTAAGTATAAAATGCACAATGCCGACTTAAGCACATGAAGACCGACTCTTCCTACTGACTATGTTTTGAACCATTCCTGTGACACTAGTTATAGATTCCGATGCTTCACTTGAGGTTTACTGTATCCCTTGGACCTTCGTATTGACGATGAAACACATAAATTGCATCGGAATTAAAAACAAAAGGCACAATGCCGACTTAAGTACAAGAAGACTGACTCTTCTTACTGTCTATGTCTTGAACCATTCCTGTGACACTAGATATAGATTCCAATGCTTCCCTCCAGGTTTACTGTATCCCTTGGACCTTCTTATTGACGATGAAACATAGAACTTGCATCGGAATTAAATACAATAGGCACAATGCCGACTTACGTACCAGAAGAGTGACTCTTCCTATTGTCTATGTTTAGAACCATTCCTGTGACCCTAGTTATGGATCTAGATGCTTCACTTGAGGTTTACTGTATCATTTGGACCTTCTTATTGACGATGAAACACAGAAATTGCATCGGAATTAAGTACAAAAGGCACAATGCCGACTTAAGTACATGAAGACCGACTCATCTTTCTGACTATGCTTTGAACCATTCCTGTGACACTAGTTATAGATTCCGCTGCTTCACTTGAGGTTTTCTGTATCCCTTGGACCTTCTTACTGACGATGAAACACAGAAATTGCAACGGAATTAAATACAAAAGGCACAATGCCGACTTAAGTACAAGAAGACTGACTCTTCTTACTGTCTATGTTTTGAACCATTCCATTGACACTAGTTATAGATTCCGACGCTTCACACCAGGTTTACTGTATCCCTTGGGCCTTCTTATTGACGATGAAACACAGAAATTGCATCGGAATTAAATAGAAAAAGCACAATGCCGAATTAAGTACAAGAGGACTGACTCTTCTTACTGACTATGTGTTGAACCATTCCTGTGACACTAGTTATAGATTCCGATGCTTCACTTGAGGTTTACTGTATCCCTTGGACCTTCGTATTGACGATGAAACACAGATATTGCATCGGAATTAATTAGGAAAGGCACAATGCCGACTTAAGTACAAGAAGACTGACTCTTCTTACTGACAATGCTTTGAACCATTCCTGTGACACTAGTTATAGATTCCGATGCTTCACTTCAGGTTTACTGTATCCCTTGGACCTTCTTATTGACGATGAAACACAGAAATTGCATCGGAATTAAATACAAAAGGCAGAATGCCGACTTAAGTACAAGAAGACTGACTCTTCTTACTCTCTATGTTTGAACCATTCCTGTGACACTAGTTATAGATTCCGATGCTTCACTCCAGGTTTACTGTATCCCTTGGACCTTCTTATTGACGATGAAACACAGAAATTGCATCGGAATTAATTAGGAAAGGCACAATGCCGACTTAAGTACAAGAAGACTAACTCTTCTTACTGACTATGCTTTGAACCATTCCTGCTACACTAGTTATGGATTCCGATGCTTCACTTCAGGTTTACTGTATCCCTTGGACCTTCTTATTGACGATGAAACATAGAAATTGCATCGGAATTAAATACAAAAGGCACAATGCCGACTTAAGTACAAGAATACTGACTCTTCTTACTCTCTATGTTTGAACCATTCCTGTGACACTAGTTATAGATTCCGATGCTTCACTCCAGGTTTACTGTATCCCTTGGAACTTGTTACTGACGATGAAACACAGAAATTGCATCGGAATTAAATAGCAAAAGCACAATGCCGACTTAAGTACAAGAAGACTGACTCTTCTTACTGACTAAGTTTTGAACCATTCCTGTGACACTAGTTATAGATTCCGATGCTTCACTTCAGGTTTACTGTATACCTTGGACCTTCTTATTGACGATGAAACACAGAAATTGCAACGGAATTAAATACAAAGGCAAAATGCCGACTTAAGTAAACGAAGACTGACTCCTCTTACTGTCTATGTTTTGAATCATTCCTGTGACACTAGTTATAGATTGAGATGCTTCACTCCAGGTTTACTGTATCCCTTGGACCTTCTTATTGACGATGAAACACAGAAATTGCATCGGATATAAATACAAAAGGCACAATGCCGACTTAAGGACAAGAAGACTGACTCTTCGTACTGACTTTGATTTGAACCATTCCTGTGACACTAGTTATAGAATTAGATGCTTCACTTGAGGTTTACTGTATCCCTTGGACCCTCTTATTGACGATGAAATACAGAAATTGCATCGGAATTAAGTACAAAAGGCACAATGCCGACTTAAGTACATGAAGACCGACTCTTCCTTCTGACTATGCTTTGAACCATTCCTGTGACACTAGTTAGTCATTCCTATGCTTCACTTCAGTTTTATTGTATCCCTCTGACGTTCTTATTGACGATGAAACACAGAAATTGCATCGGATTTAAATAGAAAAGGCACAATGTCGCCTTAAGTACAAGAAGACTGACTGTTCCTACTGTCTATGTTTAGAACCATTCCTGCGACACTAGTTTTGGATTCCGATGCTTCACTTCAGGTTTACTGTATCCCTCCGACCTTCTTATTGACGATGTAACAGAGAAATTGCACCGGAGTTAAGTACAAAAGGCACAATGGCGACTTAAGTACATGAAGACCGACTCTTCCTACTGACTATGTTTTGAACCATTCCTGTGACGGTAGTTATAGATTCCGATGCTCCACTTGAGGTTTTCTGTATCCCTTGGACCTTCGTATTGACGATGAAACGCAGAAATTGCATTGGAATTAAATACAAAAGGCACAATGCCTACTTAAGAACAAGAAGACTGACTCTTCTTAGTGACTATGTTTGAACCATTCCTGTGACACTAGATAAAGATTCCGGTGCTTCACTTCAGGTTTACTGTATCCCTCTGACCTTCTTTGTGACGATGAAACACAGAAATTGCAACGGAATTAAATGCAAAAGGCACAATGCCAACTTAAGTACAAGAAGACTGACTCTTCTTACTGTCTATGTTTTGAACCATTCCATTGACACTAGTTATAGATTCCGTTGCTTCACTCCAGGTTTACTGTATCCCTTGGCCCTTCTTATTGACGATGAAACACAGAAATTGCATCGGAATTAATTAGGAAAGGCACAATGCCGACTTAAGTACAAGAAGACTGACTCTTCTTACTGACTATGTTTTGAACCATTCCTGTGACACTAGTTACGGATTCCGATGCTTCGCTTCAGGTTTACAGTATCCCTTGGACCTTCTTATTAACGATGAAACAGAGAAATTGCATCGGAATGAAATACAAAAGGCACAATGCCGACTTAAGTACAAGAAGACTGACTCTTCTTACTGTCTATGTTTGAACCATTCCTGTGACACTAGTTATAGATTCCGATGCTTCACTCCATTTTTACTGTATCCCTTGGCCCTCGTTATTGACGATGAAACACAGAAATAGCATCGGAATTAAATATAAAAAGCACAATGCAGACCTAAGTACAAGAAGACTGACTCTTCTTACTGACTATGTTTTGAACCATTCCTGTGACACTAGTTATAGATTCCGATGCTTCACTTCAGGTTTACTGTATCCCTTGGACCTTCTTATTGACGCTGAAACACAGAAATTGCATCGGAATTAAATACAAAAGCAAAATGCCGACTTAATTAAACGAAGACTGACTCCTCTTACTGTCTATGTTTTGAAACATTCCTGTGGCACTAGTTATAGATTGCGATGCTTCACTCCAGCTTTACTGTATCCCTTGGACCTTCTTATTGACAATGAAACACAGAAATTGCATCGGAATTAAATACAAAAGGCACAATGCCGACTTAAGGACAAGAAGACTGACTCTTCGTACTGACTTTGTTTTGAACCATTCCTGTGACACTAGGTATTGATTCCGATGCTTCACTTCAGGTTTATTGTATCCCTCTGACCTTCTTATTAACGATGAAACACAGAAATTGCATCGGAATTAAATAGAAAAGGCACAATAACGACTTAAGTACAAGAAGACTGTCTCTTCTTACTGACTATGTTTTCAACCATTCCTGTGACACTAGTTATAGATTCCGATGCTTCACTTCAGGTTTACTGTATACCTTGGACCTTCTTATTAACGATGAAACATAGAAATTGCATCGGAATTAATTAAAATACGCACAATGACGACTTATGTACAAGAAGACTGACTCTTCCTAATGTCAATGTTTAGAACCATTCCTGTGACACTAGTTATAGATTTAAATGCTTCCCTTGAGGTTTACTGTATCCCTTTGACCTTCTTATTGACGATGAAACACAGAAATTGCATCGCAATTAAGTATAAAAGGCACAATGCCGACTTAAGTACATGAAGACCGACTCTTCCTACTGACTATGTTTTGAACCATTCCTGTGATACTAGTTATAGATTCCGACGCTTCACTTGAGGTTTACTGTATCCCTTGGACCTTCTTACTGACGATGAAACACATAAATTGCATCGGAATTAAATACAAAAGGCACAATGCCGACTTATGTACAAGAAGACTGACTCTTCCTACTGCCTATGTTTTGAACTAATCTTCTGACACTAGTTTTGGATTCCGATGCTTCACTTCAGGTTTACTGTATCCCTCTGACCTTCTTATTGACGATGAAACACAGAATTTGCATTGGAATTAAATACAAAAGGCACAATGCCGACTTAAGTAAAAGTAGACTGACTCTTCCTACTGTCTATGTTTGATCCATTCCTGTGACACTAGTTATAGATTCCGATGCTTTACTTCAGGTTTACTGTATCCCACTGACCTTATTGCCGATGAAACGCAGACATTACATCGGAATTAAATACAAAAGGCACCATGCCGACTCAAGTATAAGAAGACTGACTCTTCCTACTGTCTATGTTTTGAACCATTTCTGTGACACTAGTTATAGATTCCGACGCTTCACTTCAGGTTTACTGTCTCCCTTGGAACTTCTTATTGACGATGAAATACAGAAATTGCATCAAAATTAAATACAAAAGGCACAATGCCGAATTAAGTACAAGAAGACTGACTCTTCTTACTGTCTATGATTTGAACCATTACTGTGGCTCTAGTTATAGATTCCGATGTTTCACTCCAGGTTTACTTTATCCCTTGGACCTTCTTATTGACTATGAAACACAGAAATTGCATCGGAATTAAATACAAAAGGCACAATTCCGACATTAGGACAAGAAGACTGACTCTTCTTACTGACTATGATTTGAACCATTCCTGTGACACTAGTTATAGATTCCGATGCTTCACTTCAGGTTTACTGTATCCCTCTGACCGTCTTATTGACGATGAAACACAGAAATTGCATCGGAATTAAATACAAAATGCACAATGCCGACTTAAGTACATGAAGACTGACTCTTCTTACAGTCTATGTTTGAACCTTTCCTGTGACACTAGTTATAGATTCTGATGCTTCACTTCAGGTTTACTGTATCTCTTGGACCTTCTTATTGAAGATGAATCACAGAAATTGCATCGGAATAAAATTCAAAAGGCACAATGCCGACTTAAGTACAAGAAGACTGACTCTTCTTACTGTCTATATTTTGAACCATTCCAGTGACACTAGTTATAGATTCCGATGTTTCACTTCAGGTTTACTGTATCCCTTGGACCTTCTTATTGAGGATGAAACACAGAAATTGCATCGGAATAAAATAGAAAAGGCAGAATGCCGACTTAAATACAAGAAGACTGACTCTTCTTACTGTCTATGTTCTGAACCAATCCTGTGACACTAGTTGTACATTCCGATGCTTCACTTCAGGTTTACTGTATCCCTTGGACCTTCTTATTGACGATGAAACACAGAAAATGCATCGGAATTAAATACAAAAAGCACAATGCCGACTTAAGTACATGAAGACCGACTCTTCCTACTGACTGTGTTTTGAACCATTCCTGCGACACTAGTTATAGATTCCGATGCTTCACTTGCGGTTTACTGTATCCCGTGGACCTTCTTATTGACGATGGAACAAAGAAATTGCATCGGAATTAAATATAAAAGGCACAATGCCGACTTAAGGACAAGAAGACTGACTCTTCTTACTGACTATGTTTTGAACAATTCATGTGACACTAGCTATAGATTACGATGCTTCACTTCAGGTATACTGTATCCCTCTGACTTACTTATTGACGACGAAACACAGAAATTACATCGGAATAAAATTTAAAAGGCACAATGCAGACTTAAGTACAAGAAGACTGACTCTTCTTACTGTCTATGTTTTGAACCATTCCATTGACACTAGTTATAGATTCCGATGCTTCACTCCAGGTATACTGTATCCCTTGGACCTTCTTATTGACGATGAAACACAGAGATTGCATCGGAATTAAGTATAAAAGGCACAATGCCGACTTAAGTACATGAAGACCGACTCTTCCTACTGACTATGTTTTGAACCATTCCTGTGACACTAGTTATAGATACCGATGCTTCACTCCAGGTTTACTGTATCCCTTGGACCTTCTTATTGACGATGAAACACAGAGATTGCATCGGAATTAAGTATAAAAGGCACAATGCCGACTTAAGTACATGAAGACTGTCTCTTCTTACTGACTATGCTTTCAACCATTCCTGTGACTCTAGTTATAGATACCGATGCTTCACTCCAGGTTTACTGTATCCCTTGGACCTTCTTATTGACGATGAAACACAGAAATTGCATCGGAATTAAATAGAAAAGGCACAATGTCGACTTAAGTACAAGAAGACTGTCTCTTCTTACTGACTATGCTTTCAACCATTCCTGTGACACTAGTTATAGATACCGATGCTTCACTCCAGGTTTACTGTATCCCTTGGACCTTCTTATTGACGATGAAACACAGAGATTGCATCGGAATTAAGTATAAAATGCACAATGCCGACTTAAGCACATGAAGACCGACTCTTCCTACTGACTATGTTTTGAACCATTCCTGTGACACTAGTTATAGATTCCGATGCTTCACTTGAGGTTTACTGTATCCCTTGGACCTTCGTATTGACGATGAAACACATAAATTGCATCGGAATTAAAAACAAAAGGCACAATGCCGACTTAAGTACAAGAAGACTGACTCTTCTTACTGTCTATGTCTTGAACCATTCCTGTGACACTAGATATAGATTCCAATGCTTCCCTCCAGGTTTACTGTATCCCTTGGACCTTCTTATTGACGATGAAACATAGAACTTGCATCGGAATTAAATACAATAGGCACAATGCCGACTTACGTACCAGAAGAGTGACTCTTCCTATTGTCTATGTTTAGAACCATTCCTGTGACCCTAGTTATGGATCTAGATGCTTCACTTGAGGTTTACTGTATCATTTGGACCTTCTTATTGACGATGAAACACAGAAATTGCATCGGAATTAAGTACAAAAGGCACAATGCCGACTTAAGTACATGAAGACCGACTCATCTTTCTGACTATGCTTTGAACCATTCCTGTGACACTAGTTATAGATTCCGCTGCTTCACTTGAGGTTTTCTGTATCCCTTGGACCTTCTTATTGACGATGAAACACAGAAATTGCAACGGAATTAAATACAAAAGGCACAATGCCGACTTAAGTACAAGAAGACTGACTCTTCTTACTGTCTATGTTTTGAACCATTCCATTGACACTAGTTATAGATTCCGACGCTTCACACCAGGTTTACTGTATCCCTTGGGCCTTCTTATTGACGATGAAACACAGAAATTGCATCGGAATTAAATAGAAAAAGCACAATGCCGAATTAAGTACAAGAGGACTGACTCTTCTTACTGACTATGTGTTGAACCATTCCTGTGACACTAGTTATAGATTCCGATGCTTCACTTGAGGTTTACTGTATCCCTTGGACCTTCGTATTGACGATGAAACACAGATATTGCATCGGAATTAATTAGGAAAGGCACAATGCCGACTTAAGTACAAGAAGACTGACTCTTCTTACTGACAATGTTTTGAACCATTCCTGTGACACTAGTTATAGATTCCGATGCTTCACTTCAGGTTTACTGTATCCCTTGGACCTTCTTATTGACGATGAAACACAGAAATTGCATCGGAATTAAATACAAAAGGCAGAATGCCGACTTAAGTACAAGAAGACTGACTCTTCTTACTCTCTATGTTTGAACCATTCCTGTGACACTAGTTATAGATTCCGATGCTTCACTCCAGGTTTACTGTATCCCTTGGACCTTCTTATTGACGATGAAACACAGAAATTGCATCGGAATTAATTAGGAAAGGCACAATGCCGACCTTAAGTACAAGAAGACTAACTCTTCTTACTGACTATGCTTTGAACCATTCCTGCTACACTAGTTATGGATTCCGATGCTTCACTTCAGGTTTACTGTATCCCTTGGACCTTCTTATTGACGATGAAACATAGAAATTGCATCGGAATTAAATACAAAAGGCACAATGCCGACTTAAGTACAAGAATACTGACTCTTCTTACTCTCTATGTTTGAACCATTCCTGTGACACTAGTTATAGATTCCGATGCTTCACTCCAGGTTTACTGTATCCCTTGGAACTTGTTACTGACGATGAAACACAGAAATTGCATCGGAATTAAATAGCAAAAGCACAATGCCGACTTAAGTACAAGAAGACTGACTCTTCTTACTGACTAAGTTTTGAACCATTCCTGTGACACTAGTTATAGATTCCGATGCTTCACTTCAGGTTTACTGTATACCTTGGACCTTCTTATTGACGATGAAACACAGAAATTGCAACGGAATTAAATACAAAGGCAAAATGCCGACTTAAGTAAACGAAGACTGACTCCTCTTACTGTCTATGTTTTGAATCATTCCTGTGACACTAGTTATAGATTGAGATGCTTCACTCCAGGTTTACTGTATCCCTTGGACCTTCTTATTGACGATGAAACACAGAAATTGCATCGGATATAAATACAAAAGGCACAATGCCGACTTAAGGACAAGAAGACTGACTCTTCGTACTGACTTTGATTTGAACCATTCCTGTGACACTAGTTATAGAATTAGATGCTTCACTTGAGGTTTACTGTATCCCTTGGACCCTCTTATTGACGATGAAATACAGAAATTGCATCGGAATTAAGTACAAAAGGCACAATGCCGACTTAAGTACATGAAGACCGACTCTTCCTTCTGACTATGCTTTGAACCATTCCTGTGACACTAGTTAGTCATTCCTATGCTTCACTTCAGTTTTATTGTATCCCTCTGACGTTCTTATTGACGATGAAACACAGAAATTGCATCGGATTTAAATAGAAAAGGCACAATGTCGCCTTAAGTACAAGAAGACTGACTGTTCCTACTGTCTATGTTTAGAACCATTCCTGCAACACTAGTTTTGGATTCCGATGCTTCACTTCAGGTTTACTGTATCCCTCCGACCTTCTTATTGACGATGTAACAGAGAAATTGCACCGGAGTTAAGTACAAAAGGCACAATGGCGACTTAAGTACATGAAGACCGACTCTTCCTACTGACTATGTTTTGAACCATTCCTGTGACGGTAGTTATAGATTCCGATGCTCCACTTGAGGTTTTCTGTATCCCTTGGACCTTCGTATTGACGATGAAACGCAGAAATTGCATTGGAATTAAATACAAAAGGCACAATGCCTACTTAAGAACAAGAAGACTGACTCTTCTTAGTGACTATGTTTGAACCATTCCTGTGACACTAGATAAAGATTCCGGTGCTTCACTTCAGGTTTACTGTATCCCTCTGACCTTCTTTGTGACGATGAAACACAGAAATTGCAACGGAATTAAATGCAAAAGGCACAATGCCAACTTAAGTACAAGAAGACTGACTCTTCTTACTGTCTATGTTTTGAACCATTCCATTGACACTAGTTATAGATTCCGTTGCTTCACTCCAGGTTTACTGTATCCCTTGGCCCTTCTTATTGACGATGAAACACAGAAATTGCATCGGAATTAATTAGGAAAGGCACAATGCCGACTTAAGTACAAGAAGACTGACTCTTCTTACTGACTATGTTTTGAACCATTCCTGTGACACTAGTTACGGATTCCGATGCTTCGCTTCAGGTTTACAGTATCCCTTGGACCTTCTTATTAACGATGAAACAGAGAAATTGCATCGGAATGAAATACAAAAGGCACAATGCCGACTTAAGTACAAGAAGACTGACTCTTCTTACTGTCTATGTTTGAACCATTCCTGTGACACTAGTTATAGATTCCGATGCTTCACTCCATTTTTACTGTATCCCTTGGCCCTCGTTATTGACGATGAAACACAGAAATAGCATCGGAATTAAATATAAAAAGCACAATGCAGACCTAAGTACAAGAAGACTGACTCTTCTTACTGACTATGTTTTGAACCATTCCTGTGACACTAGTTATAGATTCCGATGCTTCACTTCAGGTTTACTGTATCCCTTGGACCTTCTTATTGACGCTGAAACACAGAAATTGCATCGGAATTAAATACAAAAGCAAAATGCCGACTTAATTAAACGAAGACTGACTCCTCTTACTGTCTATGTTTTGAAACATTCCTGTGGCACTAGTTATAGATTGCGATGCTTCACTCCAGCTTTACTGTATCCCTTGGACCTTCTTATTGACGATGAAACACAGAAATTGCATCGGAATTAAATACAAAAGGCACAATGCCGACTTAAGGACAAGAAGACTGACTCTTCGTACTGACTTTGTTTTGAACCATTCCTGTGACACTAGGTATTGATTCCGATGCTTCACTTCAGGTTTATTGTATCCCTCTGACCTTCTTATTAACGATGAAACACAGAAATTGCATCGGAATTAAGTAGAAAAGGCACAATAACGACTTAAGTACAAGAAGACTGTCTCTTCTTACTGACTATGTTTTCAACCATTCCTGTGACACTAGTTATAGATTCCGATGCTTCACTTCAGGTTTACTGTATACCTTGGACCTTCTTATTAACGATGAAACATAGAAATTGCATCGGAATTAATTAAAATACGCACAATGACGACTTATGTACAAGAAGACTGACTCTTCCTAATTTCAATGTTTAGAACCATTCCTGTGACACTAGTTATAGATTTAAATGCTTCCCTTGAGGTTTACTGTATCCCTTTGACCTTCTTATTGACGATGAAACACAGAAATTGCATCGCAATTAAGTATAAAAGGCACAATGCCGAATTAAGTACAAGAAGACTGACTCTTCCTACTGCCTATGTTTTGAACTAATCTTCTGACACTAGTTTTGGATTCCGATGCTTCACTTCAGGTTTACTGTATCCCTCTGACCTTCTTATTGACGATGAAACACAGAATTTGCATTGGAATTAAATACAAAAGGCACAATGCCGACTTAAGTAAAAGTAGACTGACTCTTCCTACTGTCTATGTTTGATCCATTCCTGTGACACTAGTTATAGATTCCGATGCTTTACTTCAGGTTTACTGTATCCCACTGACCTTATTGCCGATGAAACGCAGACATTACATCGGAATTAAATACAAAAGGCACCATGCCGACTCAAGTATAAGAAGACTGACTCTTCCTACTGTCTATGTTTTGAACCATTTCTGTGACACTAGTTATAGATTCCGACGCTTCACTTCAGGTTTACTGTCTCCCTTGGAACTTCTTATTGACGATGAAATACAGAAATTGCATCAAAATTAAATACAAAAGGCACAATGCCGAATTAAGTACAAGAAGACTGACTCTTCTTACTGTCTATGATTTGAACCATTACTGTGGCTCTAGTTATAGATTCCGATGTTTCACTCCAGGTTTACTTTATCCCTTGGACCTTCTTATTGACTATGAAACACAGAAATTGCATCGGAATTAAATACAAAAGGCACAATTCCGACATTAGGACAAGAAGACTGACTCTTCTTACTGACTATGATTTGAACCATTCCTGTGACACTAGTTATAGATTCCGATGCTTCACTTCAGGTTTACTGTATCCCTCTGACCGTCTTATTGACGATGAAACACAGAAATAGCATCGGAATTAAATACAAAATGCACAATGCCGACTTAAGTACATGAAGACTGACTCTTCTTACAGTCTATGTTTGAACCTTTCCTGTGACACTAGTTATAGATTCTGATGCTTCACTTCAGGTTTACTGTATCTCTTGGACCTTCTTATTGAAGATGAATCACAGAAATTGCATCGGAATAAAATTCAAAAGGCACAATGCCGACTTAAGTACAAGAAGACTGACTCTTCTTACTGTCTATATTTTGAACCATTCCAGTGACACTAGTTATAGATTCCGATGTTTCACTTCAGGTTTACTGTATCCCTTGGACCTTCTTATTGAGGATGAAACACAGAAATTGCATCGGAATAAAATAGAAAAGGCAGAATGCCGACTTAAATACAAGAAGACTGACTCTTCTTACTGTCTATGTTCTGAACCAATCCTGTGACACTAGATGTACATTCCGATGCTTCACTTCAGGTTTACTGTATCCCTTGGACCTTCTTATTGACGATGAAACACAGAAAATGCATCGGAATTAAATACAAAAAGCACAATGCCGACTTAAGTACATGAAGACCGACTCTTCCTACTGACTATGTTTTGAACCATTCCTGCGACACTAGTTATAGATTCCGATGCTTCACTTGCGGTTTACTGTACCCGTGGACCTTCTTATTGACGATGGAACAAAGAAATTGCATCGGAATTAAATATAAAAGGCACAATGCCGACTTAAGGACAAGAAGACTGACTCTTCTTACTGACTATGTTTTGAACAATTCATGTGACACTAGCTATAGATTACGATGCTTCACTTCAGGTATACTGTATCCCTCTGACTTACTTATTGACGACGAAACACAGAAATTACATCGGAATAAAATTTAAAAGGCACAATGCAGACTTAAGTACAAGAAGACTGACTCTTCTTACTGTCTATGTTTTGAACCATTCCATTGACACTAGTTATAGATTCCGATGCTTCACTCCAGGTTTACTGAATCCCTTGGACCTTCTCTTTGACGATGAAACACAGACATTGCATTGGAATTATATAGAAAAGTCACAATGCCGACCTAAGTACAAGAAGACTGACTCTTCTTACTGACTATGCTTTGAACCATTCCTGTGACACTAGTTATAGATTCCGATGCTTCATGTCAGGTTTACTGTGTCCCTCTGACTTTCTTATTGACGATGAAACTCAGAAATAGCATTGGAATTAAATACAAAAGGCACAATTCCGACTTAAGTACAAGATGACTGACTCTTCTTACTGTCTATGTTTTGAACCATTCCATTGACACTAGTTATAGATTCCGATGCTTCACTCCAGGTTTACTGAATCCCTTGGACCTTCTCATTGACGATGAAACACAGACATTGCATTGGAAATATATAGAAAAGTCACAATGCCGACCTAAGTACAAGAAGAATGACTTTTCTTACTGACTATGCTTTGAACCATTCCTGTGACACTAGTTATATATTCCGATGTTTCACTTCAGGTTAACTGTATCCCTTGGACATTCTTATTGAAGATGAAACACAGAAATTGCATCGGAATTAAATACAAAAGGCAAAATGCCGACTTAAGTACACGAAAACTAACTCTTCGTACTGTCTATGTTTTGAACCATTCCTGTGACACTAGCTATAGATTCCGATGCTCCACTCCAGGTTTACAGTATCCCTTGGGCCTGCTTATTGACGATGAAACACAGAAATTGCATCGGAATTAAATACAAAAGGCACAATGCCGACTTAAGTACAAGAAGACTGACTCTTCTTACTGACTATGTTTGAACCATTCCTGTGGGAGTAGTTATAGATTACGATGCTTCACCTCAGGATTGCTGTAACCCTCTGACCTTCTTATTGACGATGAAACACAGAAATTGCTTCGGAATTAAATATAAAAGGCACAATGCCGACTTAAGAACAAGAAGACTGACTCTTCTTACTGTCTATGTTTTGAACAATTTCTGTGTCACTAGTTATAGATTCCGATGCTTCACTCCAGGTTTACTGTATCCCTTGGACCTTCTTATTGACGATGAAACACAGAAATTGCATCGGAATTAAATAGAAAAGGCACAATGCCGACTTAAGTACAAGAAACTGACTCTGCTTACTGATTATAGTTTGAACCATTCCTGTGACACTAGTTATAGATTCCGAAGCATTACTTCAGATGTTCTGTGTACCTTGGACCTTCATATTGACGATGAAACACAAAAATTGCATCGGAATTAAATACAAAAGGCAGAATGCCGACTTAAGTACAAGAAGACTGACTCTTCCTACTGTCTATGTTTTGAAGCATTCCTGTGACACTCGTTGTGGATTCCGAAGCTTCACTTCAGGTTTACTAAATCCCTCTGGCCTTCTTATTGACGATGAAACATAGTAATTGCATCGGAACTAAATACAAAAGGCACAATGCCGGATAAAGTACAAGAAGACTGACTCTTCTTACTGTCTATGATTTGAACCATTACTGTGACTCTAGTTATAGATTCCGATGCTTCACTCCAGGTTTACTTTATCCCTTGGACCTTCTTATTGTCGATGAAACACAGAAATTGCATCGGAATTAAATACAAAAGGCACTATTCCGACATTAGGACAAGAAGACTGACTCTTCATACTGACTATGTTTTGAACCATTCCTGTGACACTAGTTATAGATTCCGAAGCTTCACTTCAGGTTTACTGTATCCCTCTGACCGTCTAATTAACGATGAAACACGGAAATTGCATCGGAATTAAATACAAAAGGCAAAATGCCGTCTTAAGTACACGAAGACTCACTCTTCTTACTGTCTATGCTTTGAACCATTTCTGTGACACTAGTTATAGATTCCGATGCTACACTCCAGGTTTATTGTATCCCTTGGACCTTCTTATTGACGATGAAACACAGAAATTGCATCGCAATTAAATACAAAAGGCACAATGCCGACTTATGGACAAGAAGACTGACTCTTCTTACCGATTTCCTTTGAACCATTCCTGTGGCACTAATTATAGATTCCGATGCGTCACTTCAGGTTTATTGTATCTCTGTGAGCTTCTTATTGACGATGAAACACAGAAATTGCATCGGAATTATATAGAAAAGGCACAATGCTGACTTAAGTACAAGAAGACTGACTCTTCTCTCTGACTTTGTTTTTTTTTTTTTTTTTTAACCGTTCCTGTGACGTTAAGTATAGATTCCGATGCTTCACTTCATGTTTACTGTATCCCTCTGACCTTTTTATTGACGATGAAACACAGGAATTGCATCGGAATTAAATACAAAAGCCACAATGCCGACTCAAGTACAAGAAGACTGACTCTTCGTACTGTCTATGTTTTGATCCATTCCTGTGACACTAGTTATAGATTCCGATGCTTCAAGTCAGGTTTACTGTGTCCCTCTGACCTTCTTATTGACGATAAAACTCAGAAATAGCATCGGAATTAAATACAAAAGGCAAAATGCCGACTTAAGTACACGAAGACTAACTCTTCTTACTGGCTATATTTTGAACCATTCCTGTGACACTAGTTATAGATTCCGATGCTCCACTCCAGGTTTACTGCATCCCTTGGACCTGCTTATTGACGATGAAACACAGAAATTGCATCGGAATTAAATACAAAAGGCACAATGCCGACCTAAATACAAGAAGACTGACTCTTCTTACTGACTATGATTTGAACCATTCCTGTGACAGTAGTTATAGATTCCGATGCTTCACCTAAGGTTTACTGTAGCCCTCTGACCTTCGTATTGGCGATGAAACACAGAAATTGCTTCGGAATTAAATAGAAAAGGCACAATGCCGAATTAAGTACAAGAGGACTGACTCTTCTTACTGTCTATGTTTTTAACCATTCAAGTGACACTTGTTATAGATTCCGATGCTTCATTCCAGGTTTACTGTATCCCTTGGACCTTCTCATTGACGATTAAACACAGAAATTGCATCGGAATTAAATAGAAAAGGCACAATGCCGACTTAAGTACAAGAAGACTGACTCTTCTTACTGATTACAGTTTGAACCATTCCTGTGACACTAGTTATAGATTCCCATGCTGTACTTCAGGTTTACTGTATACCTTTGACCTTCTTATTGACGGTGAAACACAGAAATTGCATCGGATTTAAATACAAAACGCACAATGCCGACTTAAGTATAAGAAAACTGACTCTTCCTACTGTCTATGTCTTGAACCATTCCTGTGATACTAGTTGTGGTTTCCGATGCTTCACTTTAGGTTTACTGTATCCCTCTGACCTTCTTGTTTACGATGAAACACAGTAATACCATCGGAATTAAATACAATAGCCACAATGCCGACTTAAATACAAGAAGACTGACTCTTCGTACTGTCTATGTTTTGAACCATACCTGTGACACTAGTTATAGATTCCCATGCTTCACTTCAGGTTTACTGTTTCCCTTGGACCTTCTTATTGACGATGAAACACAAAAATTGCATCGGAATTAAATACAAAAGGTACAATGCCGACTTAAGTACAATAAGACTGACTCTTCTTACTGAACGTGTTTTGAACCATTACTATGGCACTAGTTATAGATTCCGGTGCTTCACTCCAGGTTTACTGTATCCCTTGGACCTTCTTATTGACGATGAAACGCAGATATTGCATCGGAATTAAATACAAAAGGCACAATGCAGACTTAAGCACAAGATGACTGACTATTCTTACTGACTATGTATAAACCATTCCTGTGACACTAGTTATAGATTCCGGTGTTTCACTACAGGTTTACTGTATCCCTTGTACCATCTTTTTGACGATGAAACACAGAAATTGCATCGGAATTAAATACAAAAGGCACAATGCCGACATAAGTACATAAAGACCGATTCTTCTTATTGACTACGATTTGAAACGTTCCTGTGACACTAGTTATACATTCCGATGCTTCACTTCAGGTTTACTGTATCCCTTGGACGCTGAAACACAGAAATTGCATCGGAATTAAATACAAAAGGCACATTGCCGACTTAAGTACAAGAAGACTGACTCTTCTTACTGTCTATGATTTGAACCATTCCTGTTACATTAGTTATAGATTCCGAAGCTTCACTCCAGGTTAACTATATCCCTTGGGCCTTCTTATAGATGATGAAACACAGATATTGCATCGGAATCAAATACAAAAGTATCAATGCCGACATAAGGACAAGAAGACTGACTCTTCTTACTGACTATGTTTTGAACCATTCCTGTGACACTAGTTCTAGATTCCGATGCTTCACTTCCGGTTTACTGTATCCCTTTAACCATCTTATAGACGATGAAACTCAGAAATAGCATCGGAATTAAATAGAAGAGCCACAATGCCGACATAAGTACAAGAAGACTGTCAATTCTTACTGACTATGTTTTGAACCATTTCTGTGACACTAGTTATAGATTCCGATGCTTCACTTCAGGTTTACTGTATCCCTTTGGCCTTCTTATTGACGATGAAACACAGAAATTGCATTGGAATTAAATACAAAAGGAAAAATGCCGACTTAAGTACACGAAGACTGACACTTCTTACTGTCTATGTTTTGAACCATTCCTGTGATACTAGTTATAGATTCCGATGCTACACTCCAGGTTTACTGTATCCCTTGGAAATTCTTATTGACGATGAAACACAGAAATTACATCGGAATTAAAAGCAAAAGGCACAATGCCGACTTAAGTACAAGAAGACTGACTCTTCTTACTGACTGTGTTTTGAACCATTCCTGTGACACTAGTTATAGATTCCGATGTTTCACTTCAGGTTAACTGTATCCCTCTGACCTTCTTGTTGACGATGAAACACAGAAATTGCATCGGAATTAAATAGAAAAGGCACAAAGCCGACTAAAGTGCAAGAAGACTGACTCTTCTTACTTATTATACTTAGAACCATTCCTGTGACACTAGTTATAGATTCCCCTGCTTTACTTCGGGTTTACTGTATACCTTGGACCTTCGTATTGACGATGAAACACAGAAATCGCATCGGAATTAAATAAAAAAGTCACAATGCCGACTTAAGTACAAGATGACTGACTCTTCTTACTGACTATGTTTTGAACCATTCCTGTGACACTAGTTATAGATTCCGATGTTTCACGTCAGGTTAACTGTATCCCTTGGACATTCTTATTGACGATGAAACACAGAAATTGCATCGGAATTAAATACAAAAGGCACAATGCCGACTTAAGTACAAGATGACTGACGCTTCTAACTGACTATGTTTTGAACCATTCCTGTGACACTAGTTATAGATTCCGCTGCTTTACTTCAGGTTTACTGTATCCCTCGGACCTTCTTATTCACGATGAAACACAGAAATAGCATCGGAATTAAATACAGAAGGCACAATGCCGACTTAAGTACACGAAGACTGACTCTTCTTACTGTCTATGTTTTGAACCATTCCTGTGACACTAGTTATAGATTCTGATGCTACACTCCAAGTTTACTGCATCCCTCTGATTTTCTTATTGACGATGAAACTCAGAAATAGCAACGGAATTAAATACAAGAGGCAAAATGCCGACTTAAGTACATGAAGACCGACTCTTCTTATTGACAATGATTTGAACAATTCCTGTGACACTAGTTATAGATTCCGATGCTTCTCTTCAGGTTTACTGTATCCCTTGGACGTTCTTATTGACGATGAAACACAGAAATTGCATCGGAATTAAATACAAAAGGCACAATGGCGATTTAAGTACAAGAAAACTGACCCTTCTTACTGTCTTTGTTTTGAACCATTCCTGTGACACTAGTTATAGATTCCGATGCTTCACTTCTGGTTTACTGTATCCCTCTGACCTTCGTATTGACGAAGAAACGGAGATATAGCTTCGGAATTAATTACAAAAGGCACAATGCCGACTTAAGTACATGAAGACTGACCCTTCTTACTGTCTATGATTTGAACCATTCCTGTGACACTAGTTATAGATTCCGATGCTTCACTTAAGGTTTACTGTATCACTCTGACCTTCGTATTAACGATGAAACACAGAAATTGCATCGGAACTAAATACAAGAGGCTCAATGCCGACTTAAGTACAAAAAGACTGACTCTTCTTACTGTCTATGTTTTGAACCATTCCTGTGACACAAGTTATAGATTCCGATGCTTCACTTCAGGTTTACTGTATCCCTCTGACCTTCTTATTGACGATGAAAAACAGAAATTGCAACGGAATAAAATACAAAAGGCACAATGCCGACTTAAGTACATGAAAACTGCCTCTTCTTACTGTCTATGTTTTGAACCATTCCTGTGACACTGGTTATAGATTCCGATGCTTCACTTCAGGTTTACTGTATCCCTCTGACCTTCTTATTGACGATGCACTACAGAAATTGCACCGGAATTATATATAAAAGGCACAATGCAGACTTAAGTACAAGAAGACTGACTCTTCTTACTGTTTATGGTTTGAACCATTACTGTGACACTAGTTATAGATTCCGATGCTTCACTTCAGGTTTACTGTATCCCTTTGACCGTCGTACTGACGATGAAAAACAGAAATTGCATCTGGATTAAATACAAGAGGCACTATGCCGACTCAACTACGAGAAGACTGGCTCTTCTTACTGTCCATGTTTTGAACCTTTCCTGTGAGACCGGTTTAAATTCCGATGCTTCCTTTCAGGTTTACTGTATCCCTTGGACCTTGTTATTGACGATGAAACACAGAATATGCAACAGAATTAAATACAAAAGGCACAATGCCGACTTAAGTACTAGAAGACTGACACTTCTTACTGTCAATGTTTTGAACCATTCCTGTGACACTAGTAATAGATTACGATGATTCACTTCAGGTTTACTGTATCCCTCTGACCGTCCTATTGACGATGAAACACAGAAATTGCATCGCAATTAAATACAAAAGGCAAAATGCCGACTCAAGAACAAGAAGACTGGCTATACTTCCTGTCTATGTTTTGAACCATTCCTGTGACACTAGTTATTGATTCCGATGCTTCGCTTCAGGTTTACTGTATCCCTCTGACCTTCGTATTGACGATGCAACACAAATATTGCATCCGAATTAAATACAAAAGGCACAATACCGACTTAAGTACAAGAAGACTGACTCTTCTTACTGTCAATGTTTTCTACCATTCCTGTGACACTAGTTATAGATTCCGATGCTTAACTTCAGGTTTACTGTATCCCTCTGACCTTCTTATTGACGATCAAACACAGAAATCTCATCGGAATTAAATACAAAAGGCACAATGCCAACTCAAGTACAAGAAGACTGGCTCTTCTTACTGCCTATGCTTTGAACCATTCCTGTGGCACTAGTTATAGATTCCGATGCTTCTCTTCAGGTTCACTGTATCCAGCTGACCTTCTTATTGACGATGAAACACAGAAATTGCAACGGAATTATATACAAAAGGCACAATGCCGAATTCAGTACAAGAACACTGACTCATGTTACTGTCTATTGTTTGAACCATTCCTGTGACACTAGTTGTAGATTCCGATGCTTCACTTCAGGTTTTCTGTATCCCTCTGACCTTCTTATTGACGATGAAACACAGAAATTACATCGGAATTATATACAAAAGGCACAATGCCGACTTAAGTACAAGAAAACTGACTCTTCTTACTCTCTATGTTTTGAACGATTCCTGTGACACTAGTTATAGATTCCGATGCTTCACTTCAGGTTTACTGTATCCCTCTGAGCTTCTTATTGACGATGAAACACAGATATTGCATCGGAATTATATACAAAAGGCTCAATGCCGACTTAAGTACATGAAGACTGACTCTTCTTACTGTCTACGGTTTGAACCATTCCTGTGACACTAGTTATAGCTTCCGATGCTTCACTTCAGGTTCACTGTATCCCATTCACCTTCTTATTGACGATGAAACACAGAAATTGCATCTTAATTAATTACAAAAGGCACAATGCCGACTTACGTACAAGATGACTGACTCTTCTTGCTGTCTATGGTTTGAACCATTCCTGTGACACTAGACATAGATTCCGATGCTTCACTTCAGGTTTACTGTATCTCTCTGACCTTCTTATTGACAATGAACCACAGAAATTGCATCGGAATTAAATACAAACGGTACAATACTGACCTAAGTACAAGAAAACTGACTCTTCTTACTGTCTTTGTTTTGAACCAATCCTGTGACACTAGTTATAGATTCCGATGCTTCACTTCAGGTTTACTGTATCCCTCTGACCTTCTTATTGCCGATCAAATACAGAAAATTCATCGGAATTAAATACAAAAGGCACAATGTAGACTCAAGTACAAGATAACTGGCTCTTCTTACTGTCTATGTTTTGAACCATTCCTGTGACACTAGTGATAGATTCCGATGCAACACTTCAGGTTTACTGTATCCCTCTGACCTTCTTATTGACGATGAAACACAGAAATTGCATCGGAATTATATACAAAAGGCACAATGCAGACTTAAGTACAAGAAGACTGACTCATCTTACTGTCTATGCTTTGAACCATTCCTGTGACACCAGTTATAGATTCCGATGCTTCACTTCAGATTTACTGTAACCCTCTGACCGTCGTACTGACGATTAAACACAGAAATTGCATCTGAATGAAATACAAGAGGCACAATGCCGACTCAACTACAAGAAGACTGGCTCTTCTTACTGTCCATGTTTTGAACATTTCCTGTGAGACCTGTTTTAGATTCCGATGCTTCCTTTCAGGTTTACTGTATGCCTTGGACCTTGTTATTGACGATGAAACACAGAATATGCATCAGATTTAAATACAAAATGCACAATTCCGACTTAAGTACTAGAAGACTGACTCTTCTTACTGTCAATGTTTTGAACCATTCCTGTGACACTAGTAATAGATTCCGATGCTTCACTTCAAGTTTACCGTATCCCTCTGACCGTCCTATTGACGATGAAACACAGAAATTGCATCGCAATTAAATACAAAAGGCAAAATGCCGACTCAAGCACAAGAGGACTGGCTATGCTTCCTGTCTATGTTTTGAACCATTCCTGTGACACTAGTTACAGATTCCGATGCTTCGCTTCAGGTTTACTGTATTCAGCTGACCTTCTTATTGACGATGAAACACAGAAATTGCATCGGAATTAAATACAAAATGCACAATGCCGACTTAAGTACAAGAAGACTGACTCTTCCTACCGTCAATGTTTGAACCATTCCTGTGACACTAGTTATAGATTCTGATGCTAAACTTCAGGTTTACTGTATCCCTCTGACCTTCGTATTGACGATGAAACACAAAAATTGCATCCGAATTAAATACAAAAGGCACAATACCGACTTCAGTACAAGAAGACTGACTCTTCTTACTGTCAATGTTTTCTACCATTCCTGTAACACTAGTTATAGATTCCGATGCTTAACTTCAGGTTTACTGTATCCCTCTGACCATCTTATTGACGATCAAACACAGAAATCTCATCGGAATTAAATACAAAAGGCACAATGCCGACTCAAGTACAAGAAGACTGGCTCTTCTTACTGCCTATGTTTTGAACCATTCCTGTGGCACTAGTTACAGATTCCGATGCTTCTCTTCAGGTTCACTGTATCCAGCTGACCTTCTTATTGACGATGAGACACAGAAATTGCAACGGAATTGTATACAAAAGGCACAATGCCGAATACAGTACAAGAACACTGATTCTTCTTACTGTCTATAGTTTGAACCATTCCTGTGACACTAGTTACAGATTCCGATGCTTCACTTCAGGTTTACTGTATCCCTCTGACCTTCTTATTGACGATGAAACACAGAAATTGAATCGGAATTATATACAGAAGGCACAATGCCGACTTAAGTACAAGAAAACTGACTCTTCTTACTCTCAACGTTTTGAACCATTCCTGTGACACTAGTTATAGCTTCCGATGCTTCACTTCAGGTGTACTGTATCCCACTCACCTTCTTATTGACGATTAAACGCAGTAATTGCATCTTAATTAAATACAAAAGGCACAATGCCTACTTAAGTACAAGATGATTGACTCTTCTTACTATCTATGTTTTGAACCATTCCTGTGTCACTAGTTATAGATTCCGATGCTTCACTTCAGGTTTACTGTATCCCTCTGACCTCATTATTGACGTTGAAACACAGAAATTGCATCTTAATTAAATACAAAAGGCTCAATGCCGACTTCAGTACAAGAACACTGACTCTTCTTACTGTCTATGGTTTGAACCATTCCTGTGACACTAGTTATAGGTTACGATGCTTCACTTCAGGTTTACTATATACCTCTGACCTTCTTATTGACGATCAAACACAGAAAATTCTTCGGAATTAAATACAAAAGGCACAATGCCGACTTAAGTACATGAAGACTGACACTTCTTACTGTCTATGATTTGAACCATTCCTGTGACACTAGTTATAGATTCCGATGCTTCACTTCAGGTTTACTGTATCCCTCTGACCTTGGTATTGACGATGAAACACAGAAATTGCTTCGGAACTAAATACAAAAGGCTCAATGCCGACTTAAGTACAAAAAGACTGACACTTTTCACTGTCTATGATTTGAACCATTCCTGTGACACAAGTTATAGATTCCGATGCTTCACTTCAGGTTTACTGTATCCCTCTGACCTTCTTATTGACGATGAAAAACAGAAATTGCATCGGAATAAAAATACAAAAGGCACAATGCCGACTTCAGTACAAGATGCCTGACTCTTCTTACTGTCTATGTTTTGAACCATTCATGTGACACTAGTTATAAATTCCGATGCTTCACTTCAGGTTTACTGTATCCCTCTGACCCTCTTATTGACGATGAAACACAGAAAATGCATCGGAATTAAATACAAAAGGCACAATGCCGACTTAAGTACTAGAGGACTGACTCTTCTTACTGTCTATGTTTTGAAGTATTCCTGTGACACTAGTTATAGATTCCGATGCTTCAATTCAGGTTTACTGTATCCCTCTGACCTTCATATTGACGATGAATCACAGAAATTGCATCGGAATTAAATACAAAAGGCACAATACCGACTTAAGTACCAGAAAACTGCCTCTTCCTACTGTCTATGTTTTGAACCATTCCTGAGACACTAGTTATAGATTCCGATGCTACACTTCAGGTTTACTGTATCCCTCTGACCTTCTTATTGACGATGAAACACAGAAATTGCATCGGAATTATATACAAAAGGCACAATGCAGACTTAAGTACAAGAAGACTGACTCTTCTTACTGTCTATGCTTTGAACCATTCCTGTGACACTAGTTATAGATTCCGATGCTTCACTTCAGGTTTACTGTATCCCCCTGACCGTCGTACTGACGATTAAACACAGAAATTGCATCTGAATTAAATACAAGAGGCACCATGCCGACTCAACTACGAGAAGACTGGCTCTTCTTACTGTCCATGTTTTGAACCTTTCCTGTGAGACCTGTTTTAGATTCCGATGCTTCCTTTCGGGTTTACTGTATCCCTTGGACCTTGTTATTGACGATGAAACACATAATATGCATCAGAATTAAATACAAAATGCACAATGCCGACTTAAGTACTAGAAGACTGAATCTTCTTACTGTCAATGTTTTGAACCATTCCTGTGACACTAGTAATAGATTCCGATGCTTCACTTCAGGTTTACTGTATCCCTCTGACCGTCCTATTTACGATGAAACACAGAAATTGCATCGCAATTAAATACAAAATGCAAAATGCCGACTCAAGCACAAGAAGACTGGCTATACTTCCTGTCTATGTTTTGAACCATTCCTGTGACACTAGTTATAGATTCCGATGCTTCGCTTCAGGTTTACTGTATCCAGCTGACCTTCTTATTGACGATGAAACACAGAAATTGCATCGGAATTAAAAACAAAAGGCACAATGCCGACTTAAGTACAAGAAGACTGACTCTTCCTACCGTCAATGTTTGAACCATTCCAGTGACACTAGTTATAGATTCTGATGCTTCACTTCAGGTTTACTGTATCCCTCTGACCTTTGTATTGACGATGAAACACAAAAATTGCATCCGAATTAAATACAAAAAGCACAATACCGACTTAAGTACAAGAAGACTGACTCTTTTTGCTGTCAATGATTTCTACCATTCCTGTGACACTAGTTATAGATTCCGATGCTTAACTTCAGGTTTACTGTATCCCTCTGACCTTCTTATTGACGATGAAACACAGAAATTGCAACGGAATTATATACAAAAGGCACAATGCCGAATTCAGTACAAGAACACTGACTCTTCTTACTGTCTATAGTTTGAACCATTCCTGTGACACTAGTTATAAATTCCGATGCTTCACTTCAGGTTTACTGTATCCCTCTGACCTTCTTATTGACGATGAAACACAGAAATTGCATCGGAATTATATACCAAAGGCACAATGCCGACTTAAGTACAAGAAAACTGACTCTTCTTACTCTCTATGTTTTGAACCATTCCTGTGACACTAGTTATAGATTCCGATGCTTCACTTCAGGTTTACTGTATCCCTCTGAGCTTCTTATTGACGATGAAACACAGATATTGCATCGGAATTATATACAAAAGGCACAATGCCGCCTTAAGTACCAGAAAACTGCCTCTTCTTACTGTCTATGTTTTGAACCATTCCTGTGACACTAGTTATAGGTTACGATGCTTCACTTCAGGTTTACAGTATCACTCTGAACTACTTATTGACGATCAAACACAGAAAATTCTTCGGAATTAAATACAAAAGGCACAATGCCGACTTAAGTACATGAAGACTGACACTTCTTACTGTTTATGATTTGAACCATTCCTGTGACACTAGTTATAGATTCCGATGCTTCACTTCAGGTTTACTGTATCCCTCTGACCTTGGTATTGACGATGAAACACAGAAATTGCTTCGGAACTAAATACAAAAGGCTCAATGCCGACTTAAGTACAAAAAGACTGACTCTTCTTACTGTCTATGATTTGAACCATTCCTGTGACACAAGTTATAGATTCCGATGCTTCACTTCAGGTTTACTGTATCCCTCTGACCTTCTTATTGACGATGAAAAACAGAAATTGCATCGGAATAAAAATACAAAAGGCACAATGCCGACTTCAGTACAAGAAGCCTGACTCTTCTTACTATCTATGTTTTGAACCATTCCTGTGTCACTAGTTATAGATTTCGATGCTTCACTTCAGGTTTACTGTATCCCTCTGACCTCATTATTGACGATGAAACACAGAAATTGCGTCTTAATTAAATACAAAAGGCACAATGCCGACTTCAGTACAAGAACACTGACTCTTCTTACTGTCTATGGTTTGAACCATTCCTGTGACACTAGTTATAGATTACGATGCTTCACTTCAGGTTTACTGTATCCCTCTGACCTTATTATTGACGATCAAACACAGAAAATTCTGCTGGATTAAATACAAAAGGCACAATGCCGACTAAAGTACAAGAAGTCTTTCTCTTCTTTCTGTCTATGCTTTGAACCATTCCTGTGACACTAGTTATAGATTTCGATGCTTCACTTCAGGTCTACTGTATCCAGCTGGCCTTCTTATTGACGATGAAGCACTTAAATAGCATCGGAATTAAATACAAGAGGCACCATGCAGACTAAAGTACAAGAAGACTGACTCTACGTACTGTTTATGTTTTGAACAATTCCTGTGCCACTAGTTATAGATTCCGATGCTTCACTTCAGGTTTACTGTATCCCTCTGACCTTCTTATTGACGATGAAACACAGAAATTGCATCGGAATTAAATACAAAAGCACAATGTCGAATTAAGTACAAGAAGTCTGACCCTTCCCTCTGTCAATGTTTTGTACCATTCCTGTGACACTACTTATAGAATCCGATGCTTCACTTCAGGTTTACTGTAACCCTCTGACCTTCTTATTGACTATGAAACACAGATATTGCATCCGAATTAAATACAAAAGGCACAATGCCGACCCAAGTACAAGAAGACTGACTCTTCCTACCGTCAATGTTTGAACCATTCCTGTGACACTAGTTATTGATTCTGATGCTAAACTTCAGGTTTACTGTATCCCTCTGACCTTCGTATTGACGATGAAACACAAAAATTGCATCCGAATTAAATACAAAAGGCACAATACCGACTTCAGTACAAGAAGACTGACTCTTCTTACTGTCAATGTTTTCTACCATTCCTGTAACACTAGTTATAGATTACGATGCTTTACGTCAGGTTTACTGTATCCCTCTGACCATCTTATTGACGATCAAACACAGAAATCTCATCGGAATTAAATACAAAAGGCACAATGCCGACTCAAGTACAAGAAGACTGGCTCTTCTTACTGCCTATGTTTTGAACCATTCCTGTGGCACTAGTTACAGATTCCGATGCTTCTCTTCAGGTTCACTGTATCCAGCTGACCTTCTTATTGACGATGAGACACAGAAATTGCAACGGAATTGTATACAAAAGGCACAATGCCGAATACAGTACAAGAACACTGATTCTTCTTACTGTCTATAGTTTGAACCATTCCTGTGACACTAGTTACAGATTCCGATGCTTCACTTCAGGTTTACTGTATCCCTCTGACCTTCTTATTGACGATGAAACACAGAAATTGAATCGGAATTATATACAGAAGGCACAATGCCGACTTAAGTACAAGAAAACTGACTCCTCTTACTCTCAACGTTTTGAACCATTCCTGTGACACTAGTTATAGATTCCGATGCTTCACTTCAGGTTTACTGTATCCCTCTGAGCGTCTTATTGACGATGAAACACAGATATTGCATCGGAATTATATACAAAAGGCACAATGCCGACTTAAGTACAAGAAGACGACTCTTCTTACTGTCTATGCTTTGAACCATTCCTGTGACACTAGTTATAGCTTCCGATGCTTCACTTCAGGTGTACTGTATCCCACTCACCTTCTTATTGACGATTAAACACAGTAATTGCATCTTAATTAAATACAAAAGGCACAATGCCTACTTAAGTACAAGATGATTGACTCTTCTTACTATCTATGTTTTGAACCATTCCTGTGTCACTAGTTATAGATTCCGATGCTTCACTTCAGGTTTACTGTATCCCTCTGACCTTGGTATTGACGATGAAACACAGAAATTGCTTCGGAACTAAATACAAAAGGCTCAATGCCGACTTAAGTACAAAAATACTGACACTTTTTACTGTCTATGATTTGAACCATTCCTGTGACACAAGTTATAGATTCCGATGCTTCACTTCAGGTTTACTGTATCCCTCTGACCTTCTTATTGACGATGAAAAACAGAAATTGCATCGGAATAAAAATACAAAAGGCACAATGCCGACTTCAGTACAAGATGCCTGACTCTTCTTACTGTCTATGTTTTGAACCATTCATGTGACACTAGTTATAAATTCCGATGCTTCACTTCAGGTTTACTGTATCCCTCTGACCCTCTTATTGACGATGAAACACAGAAAATGCATCGGAATTAAATACAAAAGGCACAATGCCGACTTAAGTACTAGAGGACTGACTCTTCTTACTGTCTATGTTTTGAAGTATTCCTGTGACACTAGTTATAGATTCCGATGCTTCAATTCAGGTTTACTGTATCCCTCTGACCTTCTTATTGACGATGAAACACAGAAATTGCAACGGAATTATATACAAAAGGCACAATGCCGAATTCAGTACAAGAACACTGACTCTTCTTACTGTCTATAGTTTGAACCATTCCTGTGACACTAGTTATAAATTCCGATGCTTCACTTCAGGTTTACTGTATCCCTCTGACCTTCTTATTGACGATGAAACACAGAAATTGCATCGGAATTATATACAAAAGGCACAATGCCGACTTAAGTAGAAGAAAACTGACTCTTCTTACTCTCTATGTTTTGAACCATTCCTGTGACACTAGTTATAGATTCCGATGCTTCACTTCAGGTTTACTGTATCCCTCTGAGCTTCTTATTGACGATGAAACACAGATATTGCATCGGAATTATATACAAAAGGCACAATGCCGACTTAAGTACCAGAAAACTGCCTCTTCTTACTGTCTATGTTTTGAACCATTCCTGTGACACTAGTTATAGATTCCGATGCTTCACTTCAGGTTTACTGTATCCCTCTGACCTTGGTATTGACGATGAAACACAGAAATTGCTTCGGAACTAAATACAAAAGGCTCAATGCCGACTTAAGTACAAAAAGACTGACTCTTCTTACTGTCTATGATTTGAACCATTCATGTGACACAAGTTATAGATTCCGATGCTTCACTTCAGGTTTACTGTATCCCTCTGACCTTCTTATTGACGATGAAAAACAGAAATTGCATCGGAATAAAAATACAAAAGGCACAATGCCGACTACAGTACAAGATGCCTGACTCTTCTTACTATCTATGTTTTGAACCAGTCCTGTGTCACTAGTTATAGATTCCGATGCTTCACTTCAGCTTTACTGTATCCCTCTGACCTCATTATTGACGATGAAACACAGAAATTGCGTCTTAATTAAATACAAAAGGCACAATGCCGACTTCAGTACAAGAACACTGACTCTTCTTACTGTCTATGGTTTGAACCATTCCTGTGACACTAGTTATAGATTACGATGCTTCACTTCAGGTTTACTGTATCCCTCTGACCTTATTATTGACGATCAAACACAGAAAATTCTTCTGGATTAAATACAAAAGGCACAATGCCGACTCAAGTACAAGAAGTCTTTCTCTTCTTTCTGTCTATGCTTTGAACCATTCCTGTGACACTAGTTATAGATTTCGATGCTTCACTTCAGGTCTACTGTATCCAGCTGGCCTTCTTATTGACGATGAAGCACTTAAATAGCATCGGAATTAAATACAAGAGGCACCATGCAGACTAAAGTACAAGAAGACTGACTCTACGTACTGTTTATGTTTTGAACAATTCCTGTGCCACTAGTTATAGATTCCGATGCTTCACTTCAGGTTTACTGTATCCCTCTGACCTTCTTATTGACGATGAAACACAGAAATTGCATCGGAATTAAATACAAAAGCACAATGTCGACTTAAGTACAAGAAGTGTGACCCTTCCCTCTGTCAATGTTTTGTACCATTCCTGTGACACTACTTATAGAATCCGATGCTTCACTTCAGGTTTACTGTAACCCTCTGACCTTCTTATTGACTATGAAACACAGATATTGCATCCGAATTAAATACAAAAGGCACAATGCCGACCCAAGTACAAGAAGACTGGCTCTTCTTACTGTCTATGTTTTGAACCATTCCTATGACACTAGTTATAGATTCCGATGCTTAACTTCAGGTTTACTGTATCCCTCTGACCTTCTTATTGACGTTGAAACACAGAAATTGCATCGGAATTATATACAAAAGGCACAATGCCGACTTAAGTACAAGAACACTGACTCTTCTTACTATCTATGGTTTGAGTCGTTCCTGTGACACTAGTTATAGATTCCGATGCTTCACTTCAGGTTTACTGTATCCCTCTGACCTTCTTATTGACGATGAAACACGTAAATTGCATCGGAATTAAATACAAAAGGCACAATGCCGAATTAAGTACAAGAAGACTGACCCTTCTTACTGTCTATGATTTGAACCACTCCTGTGACGCTAGTTATAGATTCCGATGCTTCACTTCAGGTTTACTGTATCCCTCTGACTTTCTTATTGTCGATGAATCACAGAAATTGCATCGGAATTAAATACAAAAGGCACAATGACGACCTAAGTACAAGAAAACTGACTCTTCTTACTGTTTATGTTTTGAACCATTCCTGTGACACTAGTTTAGATTCCGATGCTTCTCTTCATGTTTACTGTATCCCTGTGACCTTCATATTGACGATGAAACACAGAAATTGCATCGGACTTAAATACAAAAGGCACAATGCCGACTTAAGTACCAGAAAACTGCCTCTTCTTACTGTCTATGTTTTGAACCATTCCTGTGACACTAGTCATAGGTTACGATGCTTCACTTCAGGTTTACTGTATCCCTCTGACCTTCTTATTGACGATCAAACACAGAAAATTCTTCGGAATTAAATACAAAAGGCACAATGCCGACTTAAGTACATGAAGACTGACACTTCTTACTGTTTATGATTTGAACCATTCCTGTGACACTAGTTATAGATTCCGATGCTTCACTTCAGGTTTACTGTATCCCTCTGACCTTGGTATTGACGATGAAACACAGAAATTGCTTCGGAACTAAATACAAAAGGCTCAATGCCGACTTAAGTACAAAAAGACTGACTCTTCTTACTGTCTATGATTTGAACCATTCCTGTGACACAAGTTATAGATTCCGATGCTTCACTTCAGGTTTACTGTATCCCTCTGACCTTCTTATTGACGATGAAAAACAGAAATTGCATCGGAATAAAAATACAAAAGGCACAATGCCGACTTAAGTACAAGATGCCTGACTCTTCTTACTGTCTATGTTTTGAATTATTCCTGTGACACTAGTTATAGATTCCGATGCTTCAATTCAGGTTTACTGTATCCCTCTGACCTTCATATTGACGATGAATCACAGAAATTGCATCGGAATTAAATACAAAAGGCACAATGCCGACTTAAGTACCAGAAAACTGCCTCTTCTTACTGTCTATGTTTTGAACCATTCCTGTGACACTAGTTATGGATTCCGATGCTACACTTCAGGTTTACTGTATCCCTCTGACCTTCTTATTGACGATGAAACACAGAAATTGCATCTGAATTAAATACAAGAGGCACCATGCCGACTCAACTACAAGAAGACTGGCTCTTCTTACTGTCCATGTTTTGAACCTTTCCTGTGAGACCTGTTTTAGATTCCGATGCTTCCTTTCAGGTTTACTGTATCCCTTGGACCTTGTTATTGACGATGAAACACAGAATATGCATCAGAATTAAATACAAAATGCACAATGCCGACTTAAGTACTAGAAGACTGACTCTTCTTACTGTCAATGTTTTGAACCATTCCTGTGACACTAGTTATAGATTCCGATGCTTCACTTCAGGTTTACTGTATCCCTCTGACCGTCCTATTGACGATGAAACACAGAAACTGCATCGCAATTAAATACAAAATGCAAAATGCCGACTCAAGCACAAGAAGACTGGCTATACTTCCTGTCTATGTTTTGAACCATTCCTGTGACACTAGTTATAGATTCCGATGCTTCGCTTCAGGTTTACTGTATCCAGCTGACCTTTTTATTGACGATGAAACACAGAAATTGCATCGGAATTAAATACAAAAGGCACAATGAAGACTTAAGTACAAGAAGACTGACTCTTCCTACCGTCAATGTTTGAACCATTCCTGTGACACTAGTTATAGATTCTGATGCTTCACTTCAGGTTTACTGTATCCCTCTGACCTTCGTATTGACGATGAAACACAAAAATTGTATCCGAATTAAATACAAAAGGCACAATACCGACTTAAGTACAAGAAGACTGACTCTTTTTACTGTCAATGATTTCTACCATTCCTGTGACACTAGTTATAGATTCCGATGCTTAACTCCAGGTTTACTGTATTCCTCTGACCTTCTTATTGACGATGAAACACAGAAATAGCAACGGAATTATATACAAAAGGCACAATGCCGAATTCAGTACAAGAACACTGACTCTTCTTACTGTCTATAGTTTGAACCATTCCTGTGACACTAGTTATAAATTCCGATGCTTCACTTCAGGTTTACTGTATCCCTCTGACCGTCTTATTGACGATGAAACACAGAAATTGCATCGGAATTATATACAAAAGGCACAATGCCGACTTAAGTAGAAGAAAACTGACTCTTCTTACTCTCTATGTTTTGAACCATTCCTGTGACACTAGTTATAGATTCCGATGCTTCACTTCAGGTTTACTGTATCCCTCTGAGCTTCTTATTGACGATGAAACACAGATATTGCATCGCAATTATATACAAAAGGCACAATGCCGACTTAAGTACAAGAAGACTGACTCTTGTTACTGTCTATGCTTTGAACCATTCCTGTGACACTAGTTATAGCTTCCGATGCTTCACTTCAGGTTTACTGTATCCCATTCACCTTCTTATTGACGATGAAACACAGTAATTGCATCTTAATTAAATACAAAAGGCACAATGCCGACTTAAGTACAAGATGACTGACTCTTCTTACTATCTATGTTTTGAACCATTCCTGTGTCACTAGTTATAGATTCCGATGCTTCACTTCAGGTTTACTGTATCCCTCTGACCTCATTATTGACGATGAAACACAGAAATTGCGTCTTAATTAAATACAAAAGGCACAATGCCGACTTCAGTACAAGAACACTGACTCTTCTTACTGTCTATGGTTTGAACCATTCCTGTGACACTAGTTATAGATTACGATGCTTCACTTCAGGTTTACTGTATCCCTCTGACCTTATTATTGACGATCAAACACAGAAAATTCTTCTGGAATAAATACAAAAGGCACAATGCCGACTCAAGTACAAGAAGTCTTTCTCTTCTTTCTGTCTATGCTTTGAACCATTCCTGTGACACTAGTTATAGATTTCGATGCTTCACTTCAGGTGTACTGTATCCAGCTGGCCTTCTTATTGACGATGAAGCACTTAAATAGCATCGGAATTAAATACAAGAGGCACCATGCAGACTAAAGTACAAGAAGACTGACCCTTCGTACTGTTTATGTTTTGAACAATTCCTGTGCCACTAGTTATAGATTCCGATGCTTCACTTCAGGTTTACTGTATCCCTCTGACCTTCTTATTGACGATGAAACACAGAAATTGCATCGGAATTAAATACAAAAGCACAATGTCGACTTAAGTACAAGAAGTCTGACACTTCCCTCTGTCAATGTTTTGTACCATTCCTGTGACACTACTTATAGAATCCGATGCTTCACTTCAGGTTTACTGTAACCCTCTGACCTTCTTATTGACTATGAAACACAGATATTGCATCCGAATTAAATACAAAAGGCACAATGCCGACCCAAGTACAAGAAGACTGGCTCTTCTTACTGTCTATGTTTTGAACCATTCCTATGACACTAGTTATAGATTCCGATGCTTAACTTCAGGTTTACTGTATCCCTCTGACCTTCTTATTGACGTTGAAACACAGAAATTGCATCGGAATTATATACAAAAGGCACAATGCCGACTTAAGTACAAGAACACTGACTCTTCTTACTGTCTATGGTTTGAGTCGTTCCTGTGACACTAGTTATAGATTCCGATGCTTCACTTCAGGTTTACTGTATCCCTCTGACCTTCTTATTGACGATGAAACACGTAAATTGCATCGGAATTAAATACAAAAGGCACAATGCCGACTTAAGTACAAGAAGACTGACCCTTCTTACTGTCTATGATTTGAACCACTCCTGTGACGCTAGTTATAGATTGCGATGCTTCACTTCAGGTTTACTGTATCCCTCTGAGTTTCTTATTGACGATGAAACACAAAAATTGCATCGGAATTAAATACAAAAGGCACAATGACGACCTAAGTACAACAAAACTGACTCTTCTTACTGTTTATGTTTTGAACCACTCCTGTGACACTAGTTATAGATTCCGATGCTTCTCTTCATGTTTACTGTATCCCTGTGACCTTCATATTGACGATGAAACACAGAAATTGCATCAGACTTAAATACAAAAGGCACAATGCCGACTTAAGTACCAGAAAACTGCCTCTTCTTACTGTCTATGTTTTGAACCATTCCTGTGACACTAGTTATAGGTTACGATGCTTCTCTTCAGGTTTACTGTATCCCTCTGACCTTCTTATTGACGATCAAACACAGAAAACTCTTCGGAATTAAATACAAAAGGCACAATGCCGACTTAAGTACATGAAGTCTGACACTTGTTACTGTCTATGATTTGAACCATTCCTGTGACACTAGTTATAGATTCCGATGCTTCACTTCAGGTTTACTGTATCCCTCTGACCTTGGTATTGACGATGAAACACAGAAATTGCTTCGGAACTAAATACAAAAGGCTCAATGCCGACTTAAGTACAAAAAGACTGACTCTTCTTACTGTCTATGATTTGAACCATTCCTGTGACACAAGTTATAGATTCCGATGCTTCACTTCAGGTTTACTGTATTCCTCTGACCTTCTTATTGACGATGAAAAACAGAAATTGTATCGGAATAAAAATACAAAAGGCACAATGCCGACTTCAGTACAAGGTGCCAGACTCTTCTTACTGTCTATGTTTTGAACCATTCATGTGACACTAGTTATAAATTCCGATGCTTCACTTCAGGTTTACTGTATCCCTCTGACCCTCTTATTGACGATGAAACACAGAAAATGCATCGGAATTAAATACAAAAGGCACAATGCCGACTTAAGTACTAGAGGACTGACTCTTCTTACTGTCTATGTTTTGAATTATTCCTGTGACACTAGTTATAGATTCCGATGCTTCAATTCAGGTTTACTGTATCCCTCTGACCTTCATATTGACGATGAATCACAGAAATTGCATCGGAATTAAATACAAAAGGCACAATGCCGACTTAAGTACCAGAAAACTGCCTCTTCTTACTGTCTATGTTCTGAACCATTCCTGTGACACTAGTTATAGATTCCGATGCTACACTTCAGGTTTACTGTATCCCTCTGACCTTCTTATTGACGATGAAACACAGAAATTGCATCGGAATTATATACAAAAGGCACAATGCAGACTTAAGTACAAGAAGACTGACTCTTCTTACTGTCTATGCTTTGAACCATTCCTGTGACACTAGTTATAGATTCCGATGCTTCACTTCAGGTTTACTGTATCCCCCTGACCGTCGTACTGACGATTAAACACAGAAATTGCATCTGAATTAAATACAAGAGGCACCATGCCGACTCAACTACAAGAAGACTGGCTCTTCTTACTGTCCATGTTTTGAACCTTTCCTGTGAGACCTGTTTTAGATTCCGATGCTTCCTTTCAGGTTTACTGTATCCCTTGGACCTTGTTATTGACGATGAAACACAGAATATGCATCAGAATTAAATACAAAATGCTCAATACCGACTTAAGTACTAGAAGACTGACTCTTCTTACTGTCAATGTTTTGAACCATTCCTGTGACACTAGTAATAGATTCCGATGCTTCACTTCAGGTTTACTGTATCCCTCTGACCGTCCGATTGACGATGAAACACAGAAATTGCATCGCAATTAAATACAAAATGCAAAATGCCGACTCAAGCACAAGAAGACTGGCTATACTTCCTGTCTATGTTTTGAACCATTCCTGTGACACTAGTTATAGATTCCGATGCTTTACTTCAGGTTTACTGTATCCCTCTGAGCTTCTTATTGACGATGAAACACAGATATTGCATCGGAATTATATACAAAAGGCACAATGCCGACTTAAGTACAAGAAGACTGACTCTTGTTACTGTCTATGCTTTGAACCATTCTTGTGACACTAGTTATAGCTTCCGATGCTTCACTTCAGGTTTACTGTATCCCATTCACCTTCTTATTGACGATGAAACACAGTAATTGCATCTTAATTAAATACAAAAGGCACAATGCCGACTTAAGTACAAGATGACTGACTCTTCTTACTATCTATGTCTTGAACCATTCCTGTGTCACTAGTTATAGATTCCGATGCTTCACTTCAGGTTTACTGTATCCCTCTGACCTCATTATTGACGATGAACACAGAAATTGCGTCTTAATTAAATACAAAAGGCACAATGCCGACTTCAGTACAAGAACACTGACTCTTCTTACTGTCTATGGTTTGAACCATTCCTGTGACACTAGTTATAGATTACGATGCTTCACTTCAGGTTTACTGTATCCCTCTGACCTTATTATTGACGATCAAACACAGAAAATTCTTCGGGATGAAATACAAAAGGCACAATGCCGACTCAAGTACAAGAAGTCTGGCTCTTCTTTCTGTCTATGCTTTGAACCATTCCTGTGACACTAGTTATAGACTTCGATGCTTCACTTCAGGTCTACTGTATCCAGCTGGCCTTCTTATTGACGATGAAGCACTTAAATAGCATCGGAATTAAATACAAGAGGCACCATGCAGACTAAAGTACAAGAAGACTGACTCTACGTACTGTTTATGTTTGAACAATTCCTGTGCCACTAGTTATAGATTCCGATGCTTCACTTCAGGTTTACTGTATCCCTCTGACCTTCTTATTGACGATGAAACACAGAAATTGCATCGGAATTAAATACAAAAGCACAATGTCGACTTAAGTACAAGAAGTCTGACCCTTCCCTCTGTCAATGTTTTGTACCATTCCTGTGACACTACTTATAGAATCCGATGCTTCACTTCAGGTTTACTGTAACCCTCTGACCTTCTTATTGACTATGAAACACAGATATTGCATCCGAATTAAATACAAAAGGCACAATGCCGACCCAAGTACAAGAAGACTGGCTCTTCTTACTGTCTATGTTTTGAACCATTCCTATGACACTAGTTATAGATTCCGATGCTTAACTTCAGGTTTACTGTATCCCTCTGACCTTCTTATTGACGTTGAAACACAGAAATTGCATCGGAATTATATACAAAAGGTACAATGCCGACTTAAGTACAAGAACACTGACTCTTCTTACTGTCTATGGTTTGAGTCGTTCCTGTGACACTAGTTATAGATTCCGATGCTTCACTTCAGGTTTACTGTATCCCTCTGACCTTCTTATTGACGATGAAACACGTAAATTGCATCGGAATTAAATACAAAAGGCACAATGCCGACTTAAGTACGAGAAGACTGACCCTTCTTACTGTCTATGATTTGAACCACTCCTGTGACGCTAGTTATAGATTCCGATGCTTCACTTCAGGTTTACTGTATCCCTCTGACTTTCTTATTGACGATGAAACACAGAAATTGCATCGGTATTAAATACAAAAGGCACAATGACGACCTAAGTACAAGAAAACTGACTCTTCTTACTGTTTATGTTTTGAACCATTCCTGTGACACTAGTTATAGATTCCGATGCTTCTCTTCATGTTTACTGTATCCCTGTGACCTTCATATTGACGATGAAACACAGAAATTGCATCGGACTTAAATACAAAAGGCACAATGCCGACTTAAGTACAGAAAGACTGACTCTTCTTACTGTCAACGTTTTGAACCATTCCTGTGACGCTAGTTATAGATTCCGATACTTCACTTCAGGTTTACTGTATCCCTCTGACTTTCTTATTAACGATGAAACACAGAAATTGCATCGGAATTAAATACAAAAGGCACAATGCCGACTTAAGTACAAAAAAACTGACTCTTCTTACTCTCTATGCTTTGAACCAATCCTGTGACACTAGTTATAGATTCCGATGCTTCACTTCAGGTTTACTGTATCCCTCTGAGCTTCTTATTGACGATGAAACACAGAAATTGCATCGGAAATGTATACAAGAGGCACAATGCCGACTTAAGTACAAGAAGACTGACTCTTCTTACTGTCTATGTTTTGAACCATTCCTATGACACTAGTTATAGATTCCGATGCTTAACTTCAGGTTTACTGTATCCCTCTGACCTTCTTATTGACTATGAAACACAGATATTGCATCCGAATTAAATACAAAATGCACAATGCCGACCCAAGTACAAGAAGACTGGCTCTTCTTACTGTCTATGTTTTGAACCATTCCTATGACACTAGTTATAGATTCCGATGCTTAACTTCAGGTTTACTGTATCCCTCTGACCTTCTCATTGACGATCAAACATAGAAATCTCATCGGAATTAAATACTAATGTCACATTGCCGACTCAAGTACAAGAAGACTGGCTGTTCTTACTGCCTATGATTTGAACCATTCCTGTGGCACTAGTTATAGATTCCGATGCTTCACTTCAGCTTTACTGTATCCAGCCGACCTTCTTATTGACGATGAAACACAGGAATTGCATCGGAATTAATTACAAAAGGCACAATACCGACCTAAGTACAAAAAAACTGACTCCTCTTACTGTTTATGTTTTGAACCATTCCTGCGACACTAGTCATAGATTCCGATGCTTCACTTCATGTTTACTGTATCCCTGTGACCTTCTTATTGACGATGAAACACAGAAATTGCATCGGACTTAAATACAAAAGGCACAATGCCGACTTAAGTAGAAGAAAACTGACTCTTCTTACAGTCTACGTTTTGAACCATTCCTGTGACACTAGTTATAGATTCCGATGCTTCACTTCAGGTTTACTGTATGCCTCTGACCTATATATTGACGATGAAACACAGAAATTGCATCGGAATTAAATACAAAGTCACAATGCATACTTAAGTACAAGAAAACTGACTCATCTTACTGTCTAAGTTTTGAACCATTCCCGTGTCACTAGTTATAGATACCGATGCTTCACTTCAGGTTTACTGTATCGCTCTGACCTTCTTATTGACGATCAGACACAGAAATCTCATCGGAATTAAATACAAAAGCCACAATGCCGACTCAAGTACAAGAAGTCTGGCTCTTCTTACTGCCTATGTTTTGAACCATTCCTGTGGCACTAGTTATAGATTCAGATGCTTCACTTCAGGTTTACTGTATCCAGCTGACCTTCTTAATGACGATGAAACACAGAAATTGCATCGGAATTATATACAAAAGGCACAATGCCGACTTCAGTACAAGAACACTGACTCTTCTTACTGTCTATGGTTTGAACCATTCCTGTGACACTAGTTATAGATTCCGATGCTTCACTTCAGGTTTACTGTATCCCTCTGACCTTCGTATTGACGATGAAACACAGAAATTGCATCGGAATTATATACAAAAACCACAATGCCGACTTAAGTACAAAAAGACTGACTCTTCTAACCGTCTACGTTTTAAACCATTCCTGTGACACTAGTTATAGATTCTGATGCTTCACTTCAGGTTTACTGTATCCCTCTGACCTTCTTATTGACGATGAAACACAGAAATTGCATCGGAATCAAATACAAAATGCACAATGCCGACTTAAGTACTAGAAGACTGACTCTTCTTACTGTCAATGTTTTGAACCATTCCTGTGACACTAGTAATAGATTCCGATGCTTCACTTCAGGTTTACTGTATCCCTCTGACCGTCCTATTGACGATGAAACACAGAAATTGCATCGCAATTAAATACAAAAGGCAAAATGCCGACTCAAGCACAAGAAGACTGGCTATACTTCCTGTCTATGTTTTGAACAATTCCTGTGACACTAGTTATAGATTCCGATGCTTCGCTTCAGGTTTACTGTATCCAGCTGACCTTCTTATTGACGATGAAACACAGAAATTGCATCGGAATTAAATACAAAATGCACAATGCCGACTTAAGTACTAGAAGACTGACTCTTCTTACCGTCAATGTTTGAACCATTCCTGTGACACTAGTTACAGATTCTGATGCTTCACTTCAGGTTTACTGTATCCCTCTGACTTTGTATTGACGATGAAACACAAAAATTGCATCCGAATTAAATACAAAAGGCACAATACCGACTTAAGTACAAGAAGACTGACTCTTTTTACTGTCAATGATTTCTACCATTCCTGTGACACTAGTTACAGATTCCGATGCTTAACTTCAGGTTTACTGTATCCCTCTGACCTTCTTATTGACGATGAAACACAGAAATTGCAACGGAATTATATACAAAAGGCACAATGCCGAATTCAGTACAAGAACACTGACTCTTCTTACTGTCTATAGTTTGAACCATTCCTGTGACACTAGTTATAGATTCCGATGCTTCACTTCAGGTTTACTGTATCCCTCTGACCTTCTTATTGACGATGAAACACAGAAATTGCATCGGAATTATATACAAAAGGCACAATGCCGACTTAAGTACAAGAAAACTGACTCTTCTTACACTCTATGTTTTGAACCATTCCTGTGACACTAGTTATAGATTACGATGCTTCACTTCAGGTTTACTGTATCCCTCTGAGCTTCTTATTGACGATGAAACACAGATATTGCATCGGAATTATATACAAAAGGCACAATGCCGACTTAAGTACAAGAAGACTGACTCTTCTTACTGTCTATGGTTTGAACCATTCCTGTGACACTAGTTATAGATTACGATGCTTCACTTCAGGTTTACTGTATCCCTCTGACCTTATTATTGACGATCAAACACAGAAAATTCTTCGGGATTAAATACAAAAGGCACAGTGCCAACTCAAGTACAAGAAGTCTAGCTCTTCTTTCTGTCTATGCTTTGAACCATTCCTGTGACACTAGTTATAGATTTCGATGCTTCACTTCAGGTCTACTGTATCCAGCTGGCCTTCTTATTGACGATGAAGCACTTAAATAGCATCGGAATTAAATACAAGAGGCACCATGCAGACTAAAGTACAAGAAGACTGACTCTACGTACTGTTTATGTTTGAACAATTCCTGTGCCACTAGTTATAGATTCCGATGCTTCACTTCAGGATTACTGTATCCCTCTGACCTTCTTATTAACGATGAAACACAGAAATTGCATCGGAATTAAATACAAAAGGCACAATGCCGACTTAAGTACAAGAAAACTGACTCTTCTTACTCTCTATGCTTTGAACCATTCCTGTGACACTATTTATAGATTCCGATGCTTCTCTTCAGGTTTACTGTATCCCTCTGACCTTCTTATTGACGATGAAACACGTAAATTGCATCGGAATTAAATACAAAAGGCACAATGCCGACTTAAGTACAAGAAGACTGACCCTTCTTACTGTCTATGTTTTGAACCACTCCTGTGACGCTAGTTATAGATTCCGATGCTTCACTTCAGGTTTACTGTATCCCTCTGACTTTCTTATTGACGATGAAACACAGAAATTGCATCGGAATTAAATACAAAAGGCACAATGACGACCTAAGTACAAGAAAACTGACTCTTCTTAGTGTTTATGTTTTGAACCATTCCTGTGACACTAGTTATAGATTCTGATGCTTCTCTTCATGTTTACTGTATCCCTGTGACCTTCATATTGACGATGAAACACAGAAATTGCATCGGACTTAAATACAAAAGGCACAATGCCGACTTAAGTACAAAAAGACTGACTCTTCTTACTGTCTACGTTTTGAACCATTCCTGTGACGCTAGTTATAGATTCCGATACTTCACTTCAGGTTTACTGTATCCCTCTGACCTTCTTATTAACGATGAAACACAGAAATTGCATCGGAATTAAATACAAAAGGCACAATGCCGACTTAAGTACTAGAAAACTGACTCTTCTTACTCTCTATGCTTTGAACCATTCCTGTGACACTAGTTATAGATTCCGATGCTTCACTCCAGGTTTACTGTATCCCTCTGAGCTTCTTATTGACGATGAAACACAGAAATTGCATCGGAAATGTATACAAGAGGCACAATGCCGACTTAAGTACAAGAAGACTGACTCTTCTTACTGTCTATGTTTCGAACCATTCCATTGACACTAGTTATAGATTCCGATGCTTCAGTCCAGGTTTACTGTATCCCTTGGACCTCCGTATTGACGATGAAACACAAAAATTGCATCGGAATTAAATAGAAAAGCCACAATTCCGACTTAAATACAAGAAGACTGACACTTCTTACTGACTATGTTTTGAACCATTCCTATGACACTAGTTATAGATTCCGATTCTTAACTTCAGGTTTACTGTATCCCTCTGACCTTCTTATTGACTATGAAACACAGATATTGCATCCGAATTAAATACAAAATCCACAATGCCGACCCAAGTACAAGAAGACTGGCTCTTCTTACTGTCTATGTTTTGAACCATTCCTATGACACTAGTTATAGATTCCGATGCTTAACTTCAGGTTTACTGTATCCCTCTGACCTTCTCATTGACGATCAAACATAGAAATCTCATCGGAATTAAATACTAATGTCACAATGCCGACTCAAGTACAAGAAGACTGGCTCTTCTTACTGCCTATGATTTGAACCATTCCTGTGGCACTAGTTATAGATTCCGATGCTTCACTTCAGCTTTACTGTATCCAGCCGACCTTCTTATTGACGATGAAACACGTAAATTGCATCGGAATTATATACAAAGGGCACAATGCCGACGTAAGTACAAGAAGACTGACCCTTATTACTGTCTATGTTTTGAACCATTCCTGTGACGCTAGTTATAGATACCGATGCATCACTTCAATTTTACTGTATCCCTCTGACCTTCTTATTGACGATGAAACACAGAAATTGCATCGGAATTAAATACAAAATGCACAATACCGACCTAAGTACAAGAAAACTGACTCCTCTTACTGTTTATGTTTTGAACCATTCCTGCGACACTAGTTATAGATTCCGATGCTTCACTTCATGTTTACTGTATCCCTGTGACCTTCTTATTGACGATGAAACACAGAAATTGCATCGGACTTAAATACAAAAGGCACAATGCCGACTTAAGTAGAAGAAAACTGACTCTTCTTACTGTCTAAGCTTTGAACCATACCCGTGTCACTAGTTATAGATACCGATGCGTCACTTCAGGTTTACTGTATCCCTCTGACCTTCTTATTGACGAAGAAACACAGATATTGCATCGGAATTAAATACAAAAGGCACAATGCCGACATAAGTACAAGAAGACTGACCCTTCTTACTGTCTATGTTTTGAACCATTCCTGTGACACTAGTTATAGATTCCGATGCTTCACTTCAGGTTTACTGTATCCCTCTGACCTTCGTATTGACGATGAAACACAGACATTGCATCGGAATTATATACAAAAACCACAATGACGACTTAAGTACAAAAAGACTGACTCTTCTAACTGTCTACGTTTTGAACCATTCCTGTGACGCTAGTTATAGATTCCGATGCTTCACTTCAGGTTTACTGTATCCCTCTGACCTTCTTAGTGACGATGAAACACAGAAATTGCATCGGAATCAAATACAAAAGGCACAGTGCCGACTTAAGTAAAAGAAAAGTGACTCTTCTTACACTCTATGTTTTGAACCATTCCTGTGTCACTAGTTATAGATTCCGATGCGTCACTTCAGGTTTACTGTATCCCTCAGAGCTTCTTATTGACGATGAAACACAGAAATTGCATCGGAAATGTATACAAGAGGCACAATGCCGACTTAAGTACAAGAAGACTGACACTTCTTACTGACTATGTTTTGAACCATTCCTATGACACTAGTTATAGAATCCGATGCTTAACTTCAGGTTTACTGTATCGCTCTGACCTTCTTATTGACGATCAGACACAGAAATCTCATCGGAATTAAATACAAAAGCCACAATGCCGACTCAAGTACAAGAAGTCTGGCTCTTCTTACTGCCTATGTTTTGAACCATTCCTGTGGCACTAGTTATAGATTCCGATGCTTCACTTCAGGTTTACTGTATCCAGCTTACCTTCTTATTGCCGATGAAACACAGAAATTGCATCGGAATTATATACAAAAGGCACAATGCCGACTTCAGTACAAGAACACTGACTCTTCTTACTGTCTATGGTTTGAACCATTCCTGTGACACTAGTTATAGATTCCGATGCTTCACTTCAGGTTTACTGTATCCCTCTGACCTTCGTATTGACGATGAAACACAGAAATTGCATCGGAATTATATACAAAAACCACAATGCCGACTTAAGTACAAAAAGACTGACTCTTCTAACCGTCTACGTTTTGAACCATTCCTGTGACACTAGTTATAGATTCCGATGCTTCACTTCAGGTTTACTGTATCCCTCTGACCTTCTTATTGACGATGAAACACAGAAATTGCATCGGAATCAAATACAAAAGGCACAATGCCGACTTAAGTACAAGAAAACTGACTCTTCTTACCCTCTATGTTTTGAACCATTCCTGTGACACTACTTATAGATTCCGATGCGTCACTTCAGGTTTACTGTATCCCTCTGAGCTTCTTATTGACGATGAAACTCAGAAATTGCATCGGAAATGTATACAAGAGGCACAATGCCGACTTAAGTACAAGAAGACTGACACTTCTTACTGACTATGTTTTGAACCATTCCTATGACACTAGTTATAGATTCCGATGCTTAACTTCAGTTTTACTGTATCCCTCTGACCTCCTTATTGACGATCAAACACAGAAATCTCATCGGAATTAAATACAAAAGCCACAATGCCGACTCAAGTACAAGAAGACTGGCTCTTCTTACTGCCTATGTTTTGAACCATTCCTGTGGCACTAGTTATAGATTCCGATGCTTCACTTCAGGTTTACTGTATCCAGCTGACCTTCTTATTGACGATGAAACACAGATATTGCATCGGAATTATATACAAAAGGCACAATGCCGACCTCAGTACAAGAAAACTGACTTTTCTTACTGTCTAATGTTTGAACCACATTCCTGTGACACAAGTTATAAATTCCGATGCTTCACTTCAGGTTTACTGTATCCCTCTGACCTACTTATTGACGATGAAACACAGAAATTGCATCGGAATTAAATACAAAAGGCACAATGCCGACTTAAGTACAAGAAGATTAACTCTTCCTTCTGTCTATGATTTGTACCATTACTGTGACACTAGTTTTAGATTCCGATGCTTCACTTCAGGTTTACTGTATCCCTGTGACCTTCTTATTGACGATGAAACACAGAAATTGCATCGGAATTAAATACAAAAGTACAATGCCGACTTAAGTACAAGAAAACTGACTCTTCTTACTGTCTATGCTTTGAACCATACCTGTGACACTAGTTATAGATTCCGATGCTTCACTTCAGGTTTACTGTATCACTCTGACCTTCTTATTGGCAATGAAGCACAGAAATTGCAACGGAATTAAATACAAAAGGCACAATGCCGAATCAAGTACAACAAGACTGGCTCTTCTTACTGTCTATGTTTTGAACCATTTCTGTGACACTAGTTATAGATTCCGATGCTTCACTTCAGGTTTACTGTATCCCTCTGACCTTCTTATTGACGAAGAAACACAGATATTGCATCGGAATTAAATACAAAAGGCACAATGCCGACTTAGGTACAGGAAGACTGACCCTTCTTACTGTCTATGTTTTGAACCATTCCTGTGACACTAGTTATAGATTCCGATGCTACACTTCAGGTTTACCGTATCCCTCTGACCTTCGTATAGACGATGAAACACAGAAATTGCATCGGAATTAAATACAAAAGGCACAATGCCGACTTAAGTACAAAAAGACTGACTTTTCTTACTGTCTACGTTTTGAACCATTCCTGTGGCACTAGTTATAGATTCCGATGCTTCACTTCAGGTTTACTGTATCCCTCTGACCTTCTTATTGACCTTGAAACACAGAAATTGCATCGGAAATAAATACAAAATGCACAATGACGACTTAAGTACAAGAAAACTGACTCTTCTTACTCTCTATGTTTCGAACCAATCCTGTGACACTAGTTATAGATTCCGATGCTTCACTTCAGGTTTACTGTATCCCTCTGAGCTTCGTATTGACGATCAAACACAGAAATTGCATCGGAATTATATACAAGTGGCACAATGCCGACTTAAGTACAAGAAGACTGACTCTTCTTACTATCTATGTTTTGAACCATTCCTGTGACACTAGTTATAGATTCCGATGCTTCACTTCAGGTTTACTGTGTCCCTCTGACCTTATTATTGACGTTGAAATACAGAAATTGCATCTTAATTAAATACAAAAGGCACAATGCCGACTTCAGTACAAGAACACTGACTCTTCTTACTGTCTATGGTTTGAAACATTCCTGTGACACTAGTTATATATTCCGATGCTTCACTTCAGGTTTACTGTGTCCCTCTGACCTTCTTATTGACGATCAAACACAGAAAATTCATCGGAATTAAATACAAAAGGCACAATGTCGACTCAAGTACAAGATAACTGGCTCTTCTTACTGTCTATGATTTGAACCATTCCTGTGACACTAGTTAAGGATTTCGATGCTTCACTTCAGGTTTACTGTATCCCTCTGGCCCTCTTATTGACGATGAAACACAGAAATTGCATCGGAATTAAATACAAAGGCACAATGCCGACTTAAGTACAAGAAGACTGACTCTTCCTTCTGTCTATGTTTTGTACCATTCCTGTGACACTAGTTATAGATTCCGATGCTTCACTTCAGGTTTACTGTATCCCTCTGACCTTCTTATTGACTATGAAACACAGAAATTGCGTCCGAATTAAATACAAAAGGCACAATGCCGACTCAAGTACAAGAAGACTGGCTCTTCTTACTGACTATGTTTTGAACCATTTCTGTGACACTAGTTATAGAATTCGATGCTTCACTTCAGGTTTACTGTATCCCTATGACCTTCTTATTGACGATGAAACACAGAAATTGCATCTTAATGAAATGCAAAATGCACAATGCAGACGTAAGTACAAGAAGACTGACTCTTCTTACTGTCTCTGTTTTGAACCATTCCTGTGACACTAGTAACAGACTTCGATGCTTCACTTCAGGTTTACTGTATCCCTCTGACCTTCTTAATGACGATCAAACACGGAAAATTCATCGGAATTAAATAGAAAAGGCACAATGCCGACTCAAGTACAAGAAGACTGGCTCTTCTTAATTTCTATGTTTTGAACCATTCCTGTGACACTAGTTATAGATTCCGATGCTTCATTTCAGGTTTACTGTATCCAGCTGACGTTCTTATTGACTATGAAGCATAGATATTGCATCGGAATTAAATACAAAAGGCACAATGCCGACTTAAGTACAAGAAGACAGACTCTTCTTACTGTCTATGTTTCGAACCATTCCTGTGACACTAGTTATAGATTCCGATGCTTCACTTCAGGTTTACTGTATCCCTCTGACCTTCTTATTGACGATGAAACACAGAAATTGCATCGGAATCAAATACAAAAGGCACAATGCCGACTTAAGTACAAGAAAACTGACTCTTCTTACTCTCTATGTTTTGAACCATTCCTGTGACACTACTTATAGATTCCGATGCGTCACTTCAGGTTTACTGTATCCCTCTGAGCTTCTTATTGACGATGAAACTCAGAAATTGCATCGGAAATGTATACAAGAGGCACAATGCCGACTTAAGTACAAGAAGACTGACACTTCTTACTGAGTATGTTTTGAACCATTCCTATGACACTAGTTATAGATTCCGATGCTTAACTTCAGTTTTACTGTATCCCTCTGACCTTCTTATTGACGATCAAACACAGAAATCTCATCGGAATTAAATACAAAAGCCACAATGCCGACTCAAGTACAAGAAGACTGGCTCTTCTTACCGCCTATGTTTTGAACCATTCCTGTGGCACTAGTTATAGATTCCGATGCTTCACTTCAGGTTTACTGTATCCAGCTGACCTTCTTATTGACGATGAAACACAGATATTGCATCGGAATTATATACAAAAGGCACAATGCCGACTTCAGTACAAGAACACTGACTTTTCTTACTGTCTATGGTTTGAACCACATTCCTGTGACACAAGTTATAAATTCCGATGCTTCACTTCAGGTTTACTGTATCCCTCTGACCTTCTTATTGACGATGAAACACAGAAATTGCATCGGAATTAAATACAAAAGGCACAATGCCGACCTAAGTACAAGAAAACTGACTCATCTTACTGTTTACGTTTTGAACCATTCCTGTGACACTAGTTATAGATTCCGATGCTTCACTTCAGGTTTACTGTATCCCTGTGACCTTCTTATTGACGATGAAACACAGAAATTGCATCGGAATTAAATACAAATGTAAAATGCCGACTTAAGTACAAGAAAACTGACTCTTCTTACTGTCTATGCTTTGAACCATTCCTGTGACACTAGTTGTAGATTCCGATGCTTCACTTCAGGTTTACTGTATCACTGTGACCTTCTTATTGGCAATGAAGCACAGAAATTGCAACGGAATTATATATAAAAGGCACAATGCCGAATCAAGTACAACAAGACTGGCTCTTCTTACTGTCTATGTTTTGAACCATTTCTGTGACACTAGTTTTAGATTCCGATGCTTCACTTCAGGTTTACTGTATCCCTCTGACCTTCTTATTGACGAAGAAACACAGATATTGCATCGGAATTAAATACAAAAGGCACAATGCCGACTTAGGTACAGGAAGACTGACCCTTCTTACTGTCTATGTTTTGAACCATTCCTGTGACACTAGTTATAGATTCCGATGCTTCACTTCAGGTTTACCGTATCCCTCTGACCTTCGTATAGACGATGAAACACAGAAATTGCATCGGAATTAAATACAAAAGGCACAATGCCGACTTAAGTACAAAAAGACTGACTCTTCTTACTGTCTACGTTTTGAACCATTCCTGTGGCACTAGTTATAGATTCCGATGCTTCACTTCAGGTTTACTGTATCCCTCTGAGCTTCGTATTGACGATCAAACACAGAAATTGCATCGGAATTATATACAAGTGGCACAATGCCGACTTAAGTACAAGAAGACTGACTCTTCTTACTGTCTATGTTTTGAACCATTCCTGTGACACTAGTTATAGATTCCGATGCTTCACATCAGGTTTACTGTGTCCCTCTGACCTTATTATTGACGTTGAAATACAGAAATTGCATCTTAATTAAATACAAAAGGCACAATGCCGACTTCAGTACAAGAACACTGACTCTTCTTACTGTCTATGGTTTGAAACATTCCTGTGACACTAGTTATATATTCCGATGCTTCACTTCAGGTTTACTGTGTCCCTCTGACCTTCTTATTGACGATCAAACACAGAAAATTCATCGGAATTAAATACAAAAGGCACAATGTCGACTCAAGTACAAGATAACTGGCTCTTCTTACTGTCTATGATTTGAACCATTCCTGTGACACTAGTTAAGGATTTCGATGCTTCACTTCAGGTTTACTGTATCCCTCTGACCCTCTTATTGACGATGAAACACAGAAATTGCATCGGAATTAAATACAAAGGCACAATGCCGACTTAAGTACAAGAAGACTGACTCTTCCTTCTGTCTATGTTTTGTACCATTCCTGTGTCACTAGTTATAGATTCCGATGCTTCACTTCAGGTTTACTGTATCCCTCTGACCTTCTTATTGACTATGAAACACAGAAATTGCGTCCGAATTACGTACAAAAGGCACAATGCAGACGTAAGTACAAGAAGACTGACTCTTCTTACTGTCTCTGTTTTGAACCATTCCTGTGACACTAGTAACAGACCTCGATGCTTCACTTCAGGTTTACTGTATCCCTCTGACCTTCTTAATGACGATCAAACACGGAAAATTCATCGGAATTAAATAGAAAAGGCACAATGCCGACTCAACTACAAGAAGACTGGCTCTTCTTAATTTCTATGTTTTGAACCATTCCTGTGACACTAGTTATAGATTCCGATGCTTCATTTCAGGTTTACTGTATCCAGCTGACGTTCTTATGGACTATGAAGCATAGATATTGCATCGGAATTAAATACAAAAGGCACAATGCCGACTTAAGTACAAGAAGACAGACTCTTCTTACTGTCTACGTTTTGAACCATTCCTGTGGCACTAGTTATAGATTCCGATGCTTCACTTCAGGTTTACTGTATCCCTGTGACCTTCTTATTGACGATGAAACACAGAAATTGCATCGGAATTAAATACAAAAGTACAATGCCGACTTAAGTACAAGAAAACTGACTCTTCTTACTGTCTATGCTTTGAACCATTCCTGTGACCCTAGTTATAGATTCCGATGCTTCACTTCAGGTTTACTGTATCACTCTGACCTTCTTATTGGCAATGAAGCACAGAAATTGCAACGGAATTAAATACAAAAGGCACAATGCCGACTCAAGTACAAGACTGGCTCATCTTACTGTCTATGTTTTGAACCATTTCTGTGACACTAGTTATAGATTCCGATGCTTCACTTCATGTTTACTGTATCCCTCTGACCTTCTTATTGACGAAGAAACACAGATATTGCATCGGAATTAAATACAAAAGGCACAATGCCGACTTAGGTACAGGAAGACTGACCCTTCTTACTGTCTATGTTTTGAACCATTCCTGTGACACTAGTTATAGATTCCGATGCTTCACTTCAGGTTTACCGTATCCCTCTGACCTTCGTATAGACGATGAAACACAGAAATTGCATCGGAATTAAATACAAAAGGCACAATGCCGACTTAAGTACAAAAAGACTGACTCTTCTTACTGTCTACGTTATGAAACCATTCCTGTGGCACTAGTTATAGATTCCGATGCTTCACTTCAGGTTTACTGTATCCCTCTGACCTTCTTATTGACCTTGAAACACAGAAATTGCATCGGAAATAAATACAAAATGCACAATGACGACTTAAGAACAAGAAAACTGACTCTTCTTACTCTCTATGTTTCGAACCAATCCTGTGACACTAGTTATAGATTCCGATGCTTCACTTCAGGTTTACTGTATCCCTCTGAGCTTCGTATTGACGATCAAACACAGAAATAGCATCGGAATTATATACAAGTGGCACAATGCCGACTTAAGTACAAGAAGACTGACTCTTCTTACTGTCTATGTTTTGAACCATTCCTGTGACACTAGTTATAGATTCCGATGCTTCACTTCAGGTTTACTGTGTCCCTCTGACCTTATTATTGACGTTGAAATACAGAAATTGCATCTTAATTAAATACAAAAGGCACAATGCCGACTTCAGTACAAGAACACTGACTCTTCTTACTGTCTATGGTTTGAAACATTCCTGTGACACTAGTTATATATTCCGATGCTTCACTTCAGGTTTACTGTGTCCCTCTGACCTTCTTATTGACGATCAAACACAGAAAATTCATCGGAATTAAATACAAAAGGCACAATGTCGACTCAAGTACAAGAAGACTGGCTCTTCTTAATTTCTATGTTTTGAACCATTCCTGTGACACTAGTTATAGATTCCGATGCTTCATTTCAGGTTTACTGTATCCAGCTGACGTTCTTATTGACTATGAAGCATAGATATTGCATCGGAATTAAATACAAAAGGCACAATGCCGACTTAAGTACAAGAAGACAGACTCTTCTTACTGTCTATGTTTCGAACCATTCCTGTGACACTAGTTATAGATTCCGATGCTTCACTTCAAGTTTACTGTATCCCTCTGACCTTCTTATTGACTATGAAACACAGAAATTGCGTCCGAATTAAATACAAAAGGCACAATGCCGACTCAAGTACAAGAAGACTGGCTCTTCTTACTGACTATGTTTTGAACCATTTCTGTGACGCTAGTTATAGAATTCGATGCTTCGCTTCAGGTTTACTGTATCCCTATGACCTTCTTATTGACGATGAAACACAGAAATTGCATCTTAATTAAATGCAAAATGCACAATGCAGACGTAAGTACAAGAAGACTGACTCTTCTTACTGTCTCTGTTTTGAACCATTCCTGTGACACTAGTAACAGACTTCGATGCTTCACTTCATTTTTACTGTATCCCTCTGACCTTCTTAATGACGATCAAACACGGAAAATTCATCGGAATTAAATAGAAAAGGCACAATGCCGACTCAAGTACAAGAAGACTGGCTCTTCTTAATTTCTATGTTTTGAACCATTCCTTTGACACTAGTTATAGATTCCGATGCTTCATTTCAGGTTTACTGTATCCAGCTGACGTTCTTATTGACTATGAAGCATAGATATTGCATCGGAATTAAATACAAAAGGCACAATGCCGACTTAAGTACAAGAAGACAGACTCTTCTTACTGTCTATGTTTCGAACCATTCCTGTGACACTAGTTATAGATTCCGATGCTTCACTTCAGGTTTACTGTATCCCTCTGACCTTCTTATTGACGATGAAACACAGAAATTGCATCGGAATCAAATACAAAAGGCACAATGCCGACTTAAGTACAAGAAAACTGACTCTTCTTACTCTCTATGTTTTGAACCATTCCTGTGACACTACTTATAGATTCCGATGCGTCACTTCAGGTTTACTGTATCCCTCTGAGCTTCTTATTGACGATGAAACTCAGAAATTGCATCGGAAATGTATACAAGAGGCACAATGCCGACTTAAGTACAAGAAGACTGACACTTCTTACTGACTATGTTTTGAACCATTCCTATGACACTAGTTATAGATTCCGATGCTTAACTTCAGTTTTACTGTATCCCTCTGACCTTCTTATTGACGATCAAACACAGAAATCTCATCGGAATTAAATACAAAAGCCACAATGCCGACTCAAGTACAAGAAGACTGGCTCCTCTTACCGCCTATGTTTTGAACCATTCCTGTGGCACTAGTTATAGATTCCGATGCTTCACTTCAGGTTTACTGTATCCAGCTGACCTTCTTATTGACGATGAAACACTGATATTGCATCGGAATTATATACAAAAGGCACAATGCCGACTTCAGTACAAGAACACTGACTTTTCTTACTGTCTATGGTTTGAACCACATTCCTGTGACACAAGTTATAAATTCCGATGCTTCACTTCAGGTTTACTGTATCCCTCTGACCTTCTTATTGACGATGAAACACAGAAATTGCATCGGAATTAAATACAAAAGGCACAATGCCGACCTAAGTACAAGAAAACTGACTCATCTTACTGTTTACGTTTTGAACCATTCCTGTGACACTAGTTATAGATTCCGATGCTTCACTTCAGGTTTACTGTATCCCTGTGACCTTCTTATTGACGATGAAACACAGAAATTGCATCGGAATTAAATACAAAAGTACAATGCCGACTTAAGTACAAGAAAACTGACTCTTCTTACTGTCTATGCTTTGAACCATTCCTGTGACACTAGTTATAGATTCCGATGCTTCACTTCAGGTTTACTGTATCACTGTGACCTTCTTATTGGCAATGAAGCACAGAAATTGCAACGGAATTATATATAAAAGGCACAATGCCGACTCAAGTACAACAAGACTGGCTCTTCTTACTGTCTATGTTTTGAACCATTTCTGTGACACTAGTTATAGATTCCGATGCTTCACTTCAGGTTTACTGTATCCCTCTGACCTTCTTATTGACGAAGAAACACAGATATTGCATCGGAATTAAATACAAAAGGCACAATGCCGACTTAGGTACAGGAAGACTGACCCTTCTTACTGTCTATGTTTTGAACCATTCCTGTGACACTAGTTATAGATTCCGATGCTTCACTTCAGGTTTACCGTATCCCTCTGACCTTCGTATAGACGATGAAACACAGAAATTGCATCGGAATTAAATACAAAAGGCACAATGCCGACTTAAGTACAAAAAGACTGACTCTTCTTACTGTCTACGTTTTGAACCATTCCTGTGGCACTAGTTATAGATTCCGATGCTTCACTTCAGGTTTACTGTATCCCTCTGAGCTTCGTATTGACGATCAAACACAGAAATTGCATCGGAATTATATACAAGTGGCACAATGCCGACTTAAGTACAAGAAGACTGACTCTTCTTACTGTCTATGTTTTGAACCATTCCTGTGACACTAGTTATAGATTCCGATGCTTCACTTCAGGTTTACTGTGTCCCTCTGACCTTATTATTGACGTTGAAATACAGAAATTGCATCTTAATTAAATACAAAAGGCACAATGCCGACTTCAGTACAAGAACACCGACTCTTCTTACTGTCTATGGTTTGAAACATTCCTGTGACACTAGTTATATATTCCGATGCTTCACTTCAGGTTTACTGTGTCCCTCTGACCATCTTATTGACGATCAAACACAGAAAATTCATCGGAATTAAATACAAAAGGCACAATGTCGACTCAAGTACAAGATAACTGGCTCTTCTTACTGTCTATGATTTGAACCATTCCTGTGACACTAGTTAAGGATTTCGATGCTTCACTTCAGGTTTACTGTATCCCTCTGACCCTCTTATTGACGATGAAACACAGAAATTGCATCGGAATTAAATACAAAGGCACAATGCCGACTTAAGTACAAGAAGACTGACTCTTCCTTCTGGCTATGTTTTGTACCATTCCTGTGACACTAGTTATAGATTCCGATGCTTCACTTCAGGTTTACTGTATCCCTCTGACCTTCTTATTGACTATGAAACACAGAAATTGCGTCCGAATTAAATACAAAAGGCACAATGCCGACTCAAGTACAAGAAGACTGGCTCTTCTTACTGACTATGTTTTGAACCATTTCTGTGACACTAGTTATAGAATTCGATGCTTCACTTCAGGTTTACTGTATCCCTATGACCTTCTTATTGACGATGAAACACAGAAATTGCGTCCGAATTAAATACAAAAGGCACAATGCCGACTCAAGTACAAGAAGACTGGCTCTTCTTACTGACTATGTTTTGAACCATTTCTGTGACACTAGTTATAGATTCCGATGCTTCATTTCAGGTTTACTGTATCCAGCTGACGTTCTTATTGACTATGAAGCATAGATATTGCATCGGAATTAAATACAAAAGGCACAATGCCGACTTAAGTACAAGAAGACAGACTCTTCTTACTGTCTATGTTTTGAACCATTCCTGTGACACTAGTTGTAGATTCCGATGCTTCACTTCAGGTTTACTGTATCCCTCTGACCTTCATATTGACGATGAAACACAGAAATTGCATCGGAATCAAATACAAAAGGCACAATGCCGACTTAAGTACAAGAAAACTGACTCTTCTTACTCTCTATGTTTTGAACCATTCCTGTGACACTACTTATAGATTCCGATGCGTCACTTCAGGTTTACTGTATCCCTCTGAGCTTCTTATTGACGATGAAACTCAGAAATTGCATCGGAAATATATACAAGAGGCACAATGCCGACTTAAGTACAAGAAGACTGACACTTCTTACTGACTATGCTTTGAACCATTCCTATGACACTAGTTATAGATTCCGATGCTTAACTTCAGTTTTACTGTATCCCTCTGACCTTCTTATTGACGATCAAACACAGAAATCTCATCGGAATTAAATGCAAAAGCCACAATGCCGACTCAAGTACAAGAAGACTGGCTCTTCTTACCGCCTATGATTTGAACCATTCCTGTGGCACTAGTTATAGATTCCGATGCTTCACTTCAGGTTTACTGTATCCAGCTGACCTTCTTATTGACGATGAAACACAGATATTGCATCGGAATTATATACAAAAGGCACAATGCCGACTTCAGTACAAGAACACTGACTTTTCTTACTGTCTATGGTTTGAACCACATTCCTGTGACACAAGTTATAAATTCCGATGCTTCACTTCAGGTTTACTGTATCCCTCTGACCTTCTTATTGTCGATGAAACACAGAAATTGCATCGGAATTAAATACAAAAGGCACAATGCCGACCTAAGTACAAGAAAACTGACTCATCTTACTGTTTACGTTTTGAACCATTCCTGTGACACTAGTTGTAGATTCCGATGCTTCACTTCAGGTTTTCTGTATCCCTGTGACCTTCTTATTGACGATGAAACACAGAAATTGCATCGGAATTAAATACAAAAGTACAATGCCGACTTAAGTACAAGAAAACTGACTCTTCTTACTGTCTATGCTTTGAACCATTCCTGTGACACTAGTTATAGATTCCGATGCTTCACTTCAGGTTTACTGTATCACTGTGACCTTCTTATTGGCAATGAAGCACAGAAATTGCAACGGAATTATATATAAAAGGCACAATGCCGACTCAAGTACAACAAGACTGGCTCCTCTTACTGTCTATGTTTTGAACCATTTCTGTGACACTAGTTATTGATTCCGATGCTTCACTTCAGGTTTACTGTATCCCTCTGACCTTCTTATTGACTATGAAACACAGAAATTGCGTCCGAATTAAATACAAAAGGCACAATGCAGACGTAAGTACAAGAAGACTGACTCTTCTTACTGTCTCTGTTTTGAACCATTCCTGTGACACTAGTAACAGACCTCGATGCTTCACTTCAGGTTTACTGTATCCCTCTGACCTTCTTAATGACGATCAAACACGGAAAATTCATCGGAATTAAATAGAAAAGGCACAATGCCGACTCAACTACAAGAAGACTGGCTCTTCTTAATTTCTATGTTTTGAACCATTCCTGTGACACTAGTTATAGATTCCGATGCTTCACTTCAGGTTTACTGTATCCCTCTCACGTTTTTATTGACGATGAAACACAGAAATTGCATCTTAATTAAATACAAAAGGCACAATGCTGACTTCTGTACAAGAACACTGACTCTTCTTACTGTCTATGGTTAGAACCATTCCTGTGCCACTAGTTATAGATTCCAATGCTTCACTTCAGGTTTACTGTTACATTCTGACCTTCTTATTGACGATGAAACACAGAAATTGCATCGGAATTAAACACAAAAGGCACAATGCCACCTCAAGCACAAGAAGACTGGCTCTTCTTACTGTCTATGTTTTGAATGATTCCTGTGACCCTAGTTATAGATTCCGATGCTTCACTTCAGGTTTTCTGTATCCCTCTGATCTTTTTATTGACGATGAAACACAGAAATTGCATCGGTATTAAATATAAAAGGCACAATGGCGACTTAAGTACAAAAAGGCTGACTTTTCTTACTCTCTATGATTTGAACCATTCCTGTGACACTAGTTATGGATTCCGATGCTTCACTTCAGGTTTACTGTATCCCTCTGACCTACTTATTGACGATGAAACACAGAAATTGCATCGGAATTTAAAACAAAAGGCACAATGCCGACTTAAGTACAAGAAAACTGAATCTTCTTACTGTCTATGTTTTGAGCCATTCATGTGACACTAGTTATAGAATCCGATGCCTCACTTCAGGTTTACTGTATCCCTCTGACCTTCTTATTGACGATGAAACACATAAATTGCATCGGAATTAAATACAAAAGGCACAATGCCGACTCAAGTACAAAAAGACTGGCTCTTCTTACTGTCTATGTTTTGAACAATTCCTGTGACACTAGTTATAGATTCCTATGCTTCACTTCAGGTTTACTGTATCCCTCTGACCTTCTTATAGACGATGAAACACAGAAACTGCATCGGAATTAAATACAAACGGCACAATGCCGACTCAAGTACAAGAAGACTGGCTCTTCTTACTGTCTATGTTTTGAACCATTGCTGTGACACTAGTTATAGATTCCGATGCTTCACTTCAGGTTACCTGTATCACTCACACCTTCTTATTGACGATGAAGCACAGAAATTGCAACGGAATTAAATACAAAAGGCAAAATGCCGACTCAAGTACAAGAAAACTGGCTCTTCTTACTGTCTATGTTTTCAACCATTTCTGTGACACTAGTTATAGATTCCGATGCTTCACTTCAGGTTTACTGTATCCCTCTGACCTTCGTATTGACGATGAAACACAGAAATTGCATCGGAATTAAATACAAAAGGCACATGCCGACTTAAGTAAAAAAAGACTGACTCTTCTTACTCTATATGTTTTGAACCATTCCTATGACACTAGTTATAGATTCCCATGCTTCACTTCAGGTTTAATGTATCCCTCTGACCTTCTTATTGACGATGAAACACAGAAATTGCATCGGAATTAAATATAAAATGCTCAATGCCGACTAAAGTACAAGAAAACTGACTCTTCTTACTCTCTATGTTTTGATCAATTCCTGTGACACTATTTATAGATTCCGATGCTTCACTTCAGGTTTACTGTATCCCTCTGACCTTATTATTGACGTTGAAACACAGAAATTGCATCTTAATTAAATACAAAAGGCACAATGCCGAATTCAGTACCGGTACACTGACTCTTCATACTGTTTATGGTTCTAACTATTCCTGTGACACTAGTTATAGATTCCGATGCTTCACTTCAGGTATACTGTATCCATCTGACCTTTTTATTGACGATGAAACACAGAAATTGCATCGGAATTAAATACATAAGGCACAATGCCGACTTAAGTACAAGAAAACTGACACGTCTTACTGTCTATGTCTTGAACCGTTCCTGTGACCCTAGTTATAGATTCAGGTTTACTGTATCCCTCTGACCTTCTTATTGACGATGAAACACAGAAATTGCATCGGAATTAAATACAAAAGGCACAATGCCGACTTAAGTACAAGAAGATTAACTCTTCCTTCTGTCTATGATTTGTACCATTCCTGTGACACTAGTTATAGATTCCGATGCTTCACTTCAGGTTTACTGTATCCCTCTGACAGTCTTATTGACGAGGAAACACATAAATTGCATCGGAATTAAATACAAAAGGCACAATGCCGACTCAAGTACAAGAAGACTGGCTCTTCTTACTGTCTATGTTTTGAACCATTTCTGTGACACTAGTTATAGATTCCGATGCTTCACTTCAGGTTTACTGTACCCCTCTGACCTTCTTATTGACGAAGAAACACATAAATTGCATCGGAATTATATACAAAAGGCACAATGCTGACTCAAGTACAAGTATACTGGCTCTTCTTACTCTCTATGTTTTGAACCATTTATGTGACACTAGTTATAGATCCGATGCTTCACCTCAGGTTTACTGTAATCCTCTGACCTTCTTATTGACGATGAAACACAGAAATTGCATCGTAATTATATACAAAGGGCCCAATGCCGACTTAAGTACAAGAAAACAGACTCTTCTTACTGTCTATGTTTTGAACCATTCCTGTGACACTAGTTATAGGTTCCGATGCTTCACTCCAGGTTTACTGTATCCCTCTGACCTTCTTATTGACGATGAAACACAGAAATTGCATCATAATTAAATACAAAAGGCACAATGCAGACGTAAGTACAAGAAGACTGGCTCTTCTTACTGTCTATGCTTTGAACCATTCCAGTGACACTAGATTTAGATTCCGATTCTTCACTTCAGGTTCACTGTATACAGCTGACCATCTTATTGACTATGAAGCGCAGAAATTAATCGGAATTAAATACAAAAGGCACAATGCCGACTTAAGTACAAGAAGACTGATTCTTCATACTGTCTATGTTTTGAACCAGTCCTGTGACTCTAGTTATAGATTCCGATGCTTCACTTCAGGTTTACTGTATCCCTCTGACAGTCTTATTGACGAGGAAACACATAAATTGCATCGGAATTAAATACAAAAGGCACAATGCCGACTCAAGTACAAGAAGACTGACTCTTCTTACTGTCTATGTTTTGAACCATTTCCGTGACACTAGTTATAGATTCCGATGCTTCACTTCAGGTTTATTGTACCCCTCTGACCTTCTTATTGACGAAGAAACACATAAATTGCATCGGAATTAAATACAAAAGGCACAATGCTGACTCAAGTACAAGAAGACTGGCTCTTCTTACTCTCTATGTTTTGAACCATTTATGTGACACTAGTTATAGATTCCGATGCTTCACTTCAGGTTTACTGTATCCCTCTGACCTTCTTATTGACGAAGAAACACAGATATTGCATCGGAATTAAATACAAAAGGCACAATGCCGACTTAGGTACAGGAAGACTGACCCTTCTTACTGTCTATGTTTTGAACCATTCCTGTGACACTAGTTATAGATTCCGATGCTTCACTTCAGGTTTACCGTATCCCTCTGACCTTCGTATAGACGATGAAGTACAGAAATTGCATCGGAATTAAATACAAAAGGCACAATGCCGACTTAAGTACAAAAAGACTGACTCTTCTTACTGTCTACGTTTTGAACCATTCCTGTGGCACTAGTTATAGATTCCGATGCTTCACTTCAGGTTTACTGTATCCCTCTGACCTTCTTATTGACCTTGAAACACAGAAATTGCATCGGAAATAAATACAAAATGCACAATGACGACTTAAGTACAAGAAAACTGACTCTTCTTACTCTCTATGTTTTGAACCAATCCTGTGACACTAGTTATAGATTCCGATGCTTCACTTCAGGTTTACTGTATCCCTCTGAGCTTCGTATTGACGATCAAACACAGAAATTGCATCGGAATTATATACAAGTGGCACAATGCCGACTTAAGTACAAGAAGACTGACTCTTCTTACTGTCTATGTTTTGAACCATTCCTGTGACACTAGTTATAGATTCCGATGCTTCACTTCAAGTTTACTGTGTCCCTCTGACCTTATTATTGACGTTGAAATACAGAAATTGCATCTTAATTAAATACAAAAGGCACAATGCCGACCTCAGTACAAGAACACTGACTCTTCTTACTGTCTATGGTTTGAAACATTCCTGTGACACTAGTTATATATTCCGATGCTTCACTTCAGGTTTACTGTGTCCTTCTGACCTTCTTATTGACGATCAAACACAGAAAATTCATCGGAATTAAATACAAAAGGCACAATGTCGACTCAAGTACAAGATAACTGGCTCTTCTTACTGTCTATGATTTGAACCATTCCTGTGACACTAGTTAAGGATTTCGATGCTTCACTTCAGGTTTACTGTATCCCTCTGACCCTCTTATTGACGATGAAACACAGAAATTGCATCGGAATTAAATACAAAGGCACAATGCCGACTTAAGTACAAGAAGACTGACTGTTCTTTCTGTCTATGTTTTGTACCATTCCAGTGACACTAGTTATAGATTCCGATGCTTCACTTCAGGTTTACTGTATCACTCTGACCTTCTTATTGACTATGAAACACAGAAATTGCGTCCGAATTAAATACAAAAGGCACAATGCCGACTCAAGTACAAGAAGACTGGCTCTACTTACTTACTATGTTTTGAACCATTTCCGTGACACTAGTTACAGAATTCGATGCTTCACTTCAGGTTTACTGTATCCCTATGACCTTCTTGTTGACGATGAAACACAGAAATTGCATCTTAATTAAATGCAAAATGCACAATGCAGACGTAAGTACAAGAAGACTGACTCTTCTTACTGTCTCTGTTTTGAACCATTCCTGTGACACTAGTAACAGACTTCGATGCTTCACTTCAGGTTTACTGTATCCCTCTGTCCTTCTTAATGACGATCAAACACGGAAAATTCATCGGAATTAAATAGAAAAGCTACAATGCCGACTCAAGTACAAGAAGACTGGCTCTTCTTAATTTCTATGTTTTGAACCATTCCTGTGACACTAGTTATAGATTCCGATGCTTCATTTCAGGTTTACTGTATCCAGCTGACGTTCTTATTGACTATGAAGCATAGATATTGCATCGGAATTAAATACAAAAGGCACAATGCCGACTTAAGTACAAGAAGACAGACTCTTCTTACTGTCTATGTTTCGAAACGTTCCTGTGACACTAGTTATAGATTCCGATGCTTCACTTCAGGTTTACTGTATCCCTCTCACCTTTTTATTGACGATGAAACACAGAAATTGCATCTTAATTAAATACAAAAGGCACAATGCTGACTTCTGTACAAGAACACTGACTCTTCTTACTGTCTATGGTTAGAACCATTCCTGTGCCACTAGTTATAGATTCCAATGCTTCACTTCAGGTTTACTGTTACATTCTGACCTTCTTATTGACGATGAAACACAGAAATTGCATCGGAATTAAACACAAAAGGCACAATGCCACCTCAAGCACAAGAAGACTGGCTCTTCTTACTGTCTATGTTTTGAATGATTCCTGTGACCCTAGTTATAGATTCCGATGCTTCACTTCAGGTTTTCTGTATCCCTCTGATCTTTTTATTGACGATGAAACACAGAAATTGCATCGGAATTAAATATAAAAGGCACAATGGCGACTTAAGTACAAAAAGGCTGACTTTTCTTACTCTCTATGATTTGAACCATTCCTGTGACACTAGTTATGGATTCCGATGCTTCACTTCAGGTTTACTGTATCCCTCTGACCTTCTTATTGACGATGAAACACAGAAATTGCATCGGAATTTAATACAAAAGGCACAATGCCGACTTAAGTACAAGAAAACTGAATCTTCTTACTGTCTATGTTTTGAGCCATTCATGTGACACTAGTTATAGATTCCGATGCCTCACTTCAGGTTTACTGTATCCCTCTGACCTTCTTATTGACGATGAAACACAGAAATTGCATCGGAATTAAATACAAAAGGCACAATGCCGACTCAAGTACAAAAAGACTGGCTCTTCTTACTGTCTATGTTTTGAACAATTCCTGTGACACTAGTTATAGATTCCTATGCTTCACTTCAGGTTTACTGTATCCCTCTGACCTTCTTATAGACGATGAAACACAGAAACTGCATCGGAATTAAATACAAACGGCACAATGCCGACTCAAGTACAAGAAGACTGGCTCTTCTTACTGTCTATGTTTTGAACCATTGCTGTGACACTAGTTATAGATTCCGATGCTTCACTTCAGGTTACCTGTATCACTCACACCTTCTTATTGACGATGAAGCACAGAAATTGCAACGGAATTAAATACAAAAGGCAAAATGCCGACTCAAGTACAAGAAGACTGGCTCTTCTTACTGTCTATGTTTTCAACCATTTCTGTGACACTAGTTATAGATTCCGATGCTTCACTTCAGGTTTACTGTATCCCTCTGACCTTCGTATTGACGATGAAACACAGAAATTGCATCGGAATTAAATACAAAAGGCACAATGCCGACTTAAGTAAAAAAAGACTGACTCTTCTTACTGTCTATGTTTTGAACCATTCCTATGACACTAGTTATAGATTCCCATGCTTCACTTCAGGTTTAATGTATCCCTCTGACCTTCTTATTGACGATGAAACACAGAAATTGCATCGGAATTAAATATAAAATGCACAATGCCGACTAAAGTACAAGAAAACTGACTCTTCTTACTCTCTATGTTTTGATCCATTCCTGTGACACTATTTATAGATTCCGATGCTTCACTTCAGGTTTACTGTATCCCTCTGACCTTATTATTGACGTTGAAACACAGAAATTGCATCTTAATTAAATACAAAAGGCACAATGCCGACTTCAGTACCGGTACACTGACTCTTCATACTGTTTATGGTTCTAACTATTCCTGTGACACTAGTTATAGATTCCGATGCTTCACTTCAGGTATACTGTATCCATCTGACCTTCTTATTGACGATGAAACACAGAAATTGCATCGGAATTAAATACATAAGGCACAATGCCGACTTAAGTACAAGAAAACTGACACGTCTTACTGTCTATGTCTTGAACCGTTCCTGTGACACTAGTTATAGATTCAGGTTTACTGTATCCCTCTGACCTTCTTATTGACGATGAAACACAGAAATTGCATCGGAATTAAATACAAAAGGCACAATGCCGACTTAAGTACAAGAAGATTAACTCTTCCTTCTGTCTATGATTTGTACCATTCCTGTGACACTAGTTATAGATTCCAATGCTTCACTTCAGGTTTACTGTATCCCTCTGACAGTCTTATTGACGAGGAAACACATAAATTGCATCGGAATTAAATACAAAAGGCACAATGCCGACTCAAGTACAAGAAGACTGGCTCTTCTTACTGTCTATGTTTTGAACCATTTTTGTGACACTAGTTATAGATTCCGATGCTTCACTTCAGGTTTATTGTACCCCTCTGACCTTCTTATTGACGAAGAAACACATAAATTGCATCGGAATTAAATCCAAAGGGCACAATGCTGACTCAAGTACAAGAAGACTGGCTCTTCTTACTCTCTATGTTTTGAACCATTTATGTGACACTAGTTATAGATCCGATGCTTCACCTCAGGTTTACTGTAATCCTCTGACCTTCTTATTGACGATGAAACACAGAAATTGCATCGTAATTATATACAAAGGACCCAATGCCGACTTAAGTACAAGAAAACAGACTCTTCTTACTGTCTATGTTTTGAACCATTCCTGTGACACTAGTTATAGGTTCCGATGCTTCACTCCAGGTTTACTGTACCCCTCTGACCTTCTTATTGACGATGAAACACAGAAATTGCATCATAATTAAATACAAAAGGCACAATGCAGACGTAAGTACAAGAAGACTGGCTCTTCTTACTGTCTATGCTTTGAACCATTCCAGTGACACTAGATTTAGATTCCGATTCTTCACTTCAGGTTCACTGTATACAGCTGACCATCTTATTGACTATGAAGCGCAGAAATTAATCGGAATTAAATACAAAAGGCACAATGCCGACCTAAGTACAAGAAGACTGATTCTTCTTACTGTCTATGTTTTGAACCATTCCTGTGACACTAGTTATAGATTCCGATGCTTCACTTCAGGTTTACTGTATCCTTCTGACAGTCTTATTGACGAGGAAACACATAAATTGCATCGGAATTAAATACAAAAGGCACAATGCCGATTCAAGTACAAGAAGACTGACTCTTCTTACTGTCTATGTTTTGAACCATTTCTGTGACACTAGTTATAGATTCCGATGCTTCACTTCAGGTTTATTGTACCCCTCTGACCTTCTTATTGACGAAGAAACACATAAATTGCATCGGAATTAAATACAAAAGGCACAATGCTGACTCAAGTACAAGAAGACTCGCTCTTCTTACTCTCTATGTTTTGAACCATTTATGTGACACTAGTTATAGATTCCGATGCTTCACTTCAGGTTTACTGTATCCCTCTGACCTTCTTATTGACGAAGAAACACAGATATTGCATCGGAATTAATTACAAAAGGCACAATGCCGACTTAGGTACAGGAAGACTGACCCTTCTTACTGTCTATGTTTTGAACCATTCCTGTGATACTAGTTATAGATTCCGATGCTTCACTTCAGGTTTACCGTATCCCTCTGACCTTCGTATAGACGATGAAACACAGAAATTGCATCGGAATTAAATACAAAAGGCACAATGCCGACTTAAGTACAAAAAGACTGACTCTTCTTACTGTCTACGTTTTGAACCATTCCTGTGGCACTAGTTATAGATTCCGATGCTTCACTTCAGGTTTACTGTGTCCCTCTGACCTTCTTATTGACCTTGAAACACAGAAATTGCATCGGAAATAAATACAAAATGCACAATGACGACTTAAGTACAAGAAAACTGACTCTTCTTACTCTCTATGTTTTGAACCAATCCTGTGACACTAGTTATAGATTCCGATGCTTCACTTCAGGTTTACTGTATCCCTCTGAGCTTCGTATTGACGATCAAACACAGAAATTGCATCGGAATTATATACAAGTGGCACAATGCCGACTTAAGTACAAGAAGACTGACTCTTCTTACTGTCTATGTTTTGAACCATTCCTGTGACACTAGTTATAGATTCCGATGCTTCACTTCTGGTTTACTGTGTCCCTCTGACCTTATTATTGACGTTGAAATACAGAAATTGCATCTTAATTAAATACAAAAGGCACAATGCCGACTTCAGTACAAGAACACTGACTCTTCTTACTGTCTATGGTTTGAAACATTCCTGTGACACTAGTTATATATTCCGATGCTTCACTTCAGGTTTACTGTGTCCCTCTGACCTTCTTATTGACGATCAAACACAGAAAATTCATCGGAATTAAATACAAAAGGCACAATGTCGACTCAAGTACAAGATAACTGGCTCTTCTTACTGTCTATGATTTGAACCATTCCTGTGACACTAGTTAAGGATTTCGATGCTTCACTTCAGGTTTACTGTATCCCTCTGACCCTCTTATTGACGATGAAACACAGAAATTGCATCGGAATTAAATACAAAGGCACAATGCCGACTTAAGTACAGGAAGACTGACTCTTCCTTCTGTCTATGTTTTGTACCATTCCTGTGACACTAGTTATAGATTCCGATGCTTCACTTCAGGTTTACTGTATCCCTCTGACCTTCTTATTGACTATGAAACACAGAAATTGCGTCCGAATTAAATACAAAAGGCACAATGCCGACTCAAGTACGAGAAGACTGGCTCTACTTACTGACTATGTTTTGAACCATTTCTGTGACACTAGTTATAGAATTCGATGCTTCACTTCAGGTTTACTGTATCCCTATGACCATCTTGTTGACGATGAAACACAGAAATTGCATCTTAATTAAATGCAAAATGCACAATGCAAACGTAAGTACAAGAAGACTGACTCTTCTTACTGTCTCTGTTTTGAACCATTCCTGTGACACTAGTAACAGACTTCGATGCTTCACTTCTGGTTTACTGTATCCCTCTGTCCTTCTTAATGACGATCAAACACGGAAAATTCATCGGAATTAAATAGAAAAGCTACAATGCCGACTCAAGTACAAGAAGACTGGCTCTTCTTAATTTCTATGTTTTGAACCATTCCTGTGACACTAGTTATAGATTCCGATGCTTCATTTCAGGTTTACTGTATCCAGCTGACGTTCTTATTGACTATGAAGCATAGATATTGCATTGGAATTAAATACAAAAGGCACAATGCCGACTTAAGTACAAGAAGACAGACTCTTCTTACTGTCTATGTTTCGAACCATTCCTGTGACACTAGTTATAGATTCCGATGCTTCACTTCAGGTTAACTGTATCCCTCTCACCTTTTTATTGACGATGAAACACAGAAATTGCATCTTCATTAAATACAAAAGGCACAATGCTGACTTCTGTACAAGAACACTGACTCTTCTTACTGTCTATGGTTAGAACCATTCCTGTGCCACTAGTTATAGATTCCAATGCTTCACTTTAGGTTTACTGTTACATTCTGACCTTCTTATAGACGATGAAACACAGAAATTGCATCGGAATTAAACACAAAAGGCACAATGCCACCTCAAGCACAAGAAGACTGGCTCTTCTTACTGTCTATGTTTTGAATGATTCCTGTGACCCAAGTTATAGATTCCGATGCTTCACTTCAGGTTTACTGTATCCCTCTGATCTATTTATTGACGATGAAACACAGAAATTGCATCGGAATTAAATATAAAAGGCACAATGGCGACTTAAGTACAAGAAGACTGGCTCTTCTTACTGTCTATGTTTTGAACCATTGCTGTGACACTAGTTATAGATTCCGATGCTTCACTTCAGGTTACCTGTATCACTCAGACCTTCTTATTGACGATGAAGCACAGAAATTGCAACGGAATTAAATACAAAAGGCAAAATGCCGACTCAAGTACAAGAAGATTGGCTCTTCTTACTGTCTATGTTTTCAACCATTTCTGTGACCCTAGTTATAGATTCCGATGCTTCACATCAGGTTTACTGTATCCCTCTGACCTTCGTATTGACGATGAAACACAGAAATTGCATCGGAATTAAATACAAAAGGCACAATGCCGACTTAAGTAAAAAAAGACTGACTCTACATACTGTCTATGTTTTGAACCATTCCTATGACACTAGTTATAGATTCCCATGCTTCACTTCAGGTTTAATGTATCCCTCTGACCTTCTTATTGACGATGAAACACAGAAATTGCATCGGAATTAAATATAAAATGCACAATGCCGACTAAAGTACAAGAAAACTGACTCTTCTTACTCTCTATGTTTTGATCCATTCCTGTGACACTATTTATAGATTCCGATGCTTCACTTCAGGTTTACTGTACCCCTCTGACCTTCTTATTGACGAAGAAACACATAAATTGCATCGGAATTAAATACAAAAGGCACAATGCTGACTCAAGTACAAAAAGACTGGCTCTTCTTACTGTCTATCTTTTGAACAATTCCTGTGACACTAGTTATAGATTCCTATGCTTCACTTCAGGTTTACTGTATCCCTCTGACCTTATTATTGACGTAGAAACACAGAAATTGCATCTTAATTCAATACAAAAGGCACAATGCCGACTTCAGTACCGGTACACTGACTCTTCATACTGATTATGGTTCTAACTATTCCTGTGACACTAGTTATAGATTCCGATGCTTCACTTTAGGTTTACTGTATCCCTCTGACAGTCTTATTGACGAGGAATCACATAAATTGCATCGGAATTAAATACAAAAGGCACAATGCCGACTCAAGTACAAGAAGACTGGCTCTTCTTACTGTCTATGTTTTGAACCATTTCTGTGACACTAGTTATAGATTCCGATGCTTCACTTCAGGTTTATTGTACCCCTCTGACCTTCTTATTGACGAAGAAACACATAAATTGCATCGGAATTAAATACAAAAGGCACAATGCTGACTCAAGTACAAGAAGACTGGCTCTTCTTACTCTCTATGTTTTGAACCATTTATGTGACACTAGTTATAGATGTGATGCTTCACCTCAGGTTTACTGTAATCCTCTGACCTTCTTATTGACGATGAAACACAGAAATTGCATCATAATTAAATACAAAAGGCACAATGCAGACGTAAGTACAAGAAGACTGTCTCTTCATACTGTCTATGCTTTCAACCATTCCAGTGACACTAGATTTAGATTCCGATGCTTCACTTCAGGTTCACTGTATACAGCTGACCTTCTTATTGACTATGAAGCGCAGAAATTAATCGGAATTAAATACAAAAGGTACAATGCCGACTTAAGTACAAGAAGACTGATTCTTCTAACTGTCTATGTTTTGAACCATTCCTGTGACACTAGTAATAGATTCCGATGCTTCGCTTCAGGTTTACTGTATCCCTCTGACCTTCTTATTGACGATGAAACACAGAAATTGCATCGGAATTATATACAAAAGGCACAATGCCGACTTAAGCACAAGAAGACTGACTCTTCTTACTGTCTATGTTTTGAACTTTCCCTGTGACACTAGTTATTGATTCCGATGCTGCACTTCAGGTTGACTGTAACCCTCTGACCTTCTTATTGACGATGAAACACAGAAATTGCATCGTAATTAAATACAAAAGACACAATGCCGGCCTAAGTACAAGAACACTGACTCTTCTTACTGTGTATGCTTTGAACCATTCCTGTGACACTAGTCATAGATTCCGAAGCTTCACTTTAGTTTTACTGTATCCCTATGACCTTCTTATTGACGATGAAACACAAAAAATCGCATCGGAATTAAATACAAAAGGCACAATGCCGACTTAAGCACAAGAAGACTGACTCTTCTTACTGTCTATGTTTTGAACTATTCCTGTGACACTACTTATAGATTCCGATGCTTCACCTCAGGTTTACTGTATCCCTCTGCCCTTCTTATTGACGATCAAACACAGAAATTTCATCGCAATTAAATACAAAAGGCAATATTCCGACTCAAGTACAAGAAGACTGGCTCTTCTTACTGCCTATGTTTTGAACCATTACTGTGACACTAGTTATAGATTCCGATGCTTCACTTCAGGTTTACTGTATCCCTCTGACCCTCTTATTGACGATGAAACACAGAAATTGCATCGGAATTAAATACAAAGGCACAATGCCGACTTAAGTACAAGAAGACTGACTCTTCCTTCTGTCTATGTTTTGTACCATACCTGTGACACTAGTTATAGATTCCGATGCTTCACTTCAGGTTTACTGTATCCCTCTGACCTTCTTATTGACTATGAAACACAGAAATTGCATCCGAATTAAATACAAAAGGCACAATGCCGACCTAAGTACAAGAAGACTGGCTCTTTTTACTGTCTATGTTTTGAACCATTCCTATGACACTAGTTATAGATTCCGATGCTTCACTTCAGGTTTATTGTATCCCTCTGACCTTCTTATTGACGAAGAAACACATAAATTGCATCGAAATTAAATACAAAAGGCACAATGCCGACTCAATTACAAGAAGACTGGCTCTTCTTACTGACTATGTTTTGAACCATTTCTGTGACACTAGTTATAGATTCCGATGCTTCACTTCAGGTTTACTGTATCCCTATGACCTTCTTATTGACGATGAAACACAGAAATTGCATCTTAATTAAATGCAAAATGCACAATGCAGACGTAAGTACAAGAAGACTGACTCTTCTTACTGTCTCTGTTTTGAACCATTCCTGTGACACTAGTAACAGACTTCGATGCTTCACTTCAGGTTTACTGTATCCCTCTGACCTTCTTATTGACGATCAAACATGGAAAATTCATCGGAATTAAATAGAAAAGGCACAATGCCGACTCAAGTACAAGAAGACTGGCTCTTCTTAATTTCTATGTTTTGAACCATTCCTGTGACACTAGTTATAGATTCCGATGCTTCATTTCAGGTTTACTGTATCCAGCTGACGTTATTATTGACTATGAAGCATAGATATTGCATCGGAATTAAATACAAAAGGCACAATGCCGACTTAAGTACAAGAAGACAGACTCTTCTTACTGTCTATGTTTTGAACCATTCCTGTGACACTAGTTATAGATTCCGATGCTTCACTTCAGGTTTACTGTATCCCTCTGACCTTCTTATTGACGATGAAACACAGAAATTGCATCTTAATTAAATACAAAATGCACAATGCTGACTTCAGTACAAGAACACTGACTCTTCTTACTGTCTATGGTTAGAACCATTCCTGTGCCACTAGTTATAGATTTCGATGCTTCACTTCAGGTTTACTGTTTCATTCTGACCTTCTTATTGACCATGAAACACAGAAATTGCATCGGAATTAAACACAAAAGGCACAATGCCACCTCAAGCACAAGAAGACTGGCTCTTCTTACTGTCTATGCTTTGAACGATTCCTGTGACCCTAGTTATACATTCCGATGCTTCACTTCAGGTTTACTGTATCCCTCTGATCTTTTTATTGACGATGAAACTCAGAAATTGCATCGGAATTAAATATAAAAGGCACAATGGCGACTTAAGTACAAAAAGACTGACTTTTCTTACTCTCTATGTTTTGAACCATTCCTGTGACACTAGTTATAGATTCCGATGCTTCACTTTAGGTTTACTGTATCCCTCTGACCTTCTTATTGACGATGAAACACAGAAATTGCATCGGAATTAAATACAAAAGGCACAATGCCGACTTAAGTACAAGAAAACTGACTCTTCTTACTGTCTATGTTTTGAACCATTCATGAGACACTAGTTATAGCTTCCGATGCCTCACTTCAGGTTTACTGTATCCCTCTGACCTTCTTATTGACGATGAAACACAGATATTGCATCGGAATTAAATACAAAAGGCACAATGCCGACTCAAGTACAAGAAGACTGGCTCTTCTTACTGTCTATAATTTGAACCATTCCTCTGACACTAGTTATAGATTCCTATGCTTCACTTCAGGTTTACTGTATCCCTCTGACCTTCTTATAGACGATGAAACACAGAAACTGCATCGGAATTAAATACAAACTGCACAATGCCGACTCAAGTACAAGAAGACTGGCTCTTCTTACTGTCTACGTTTTGAACCATTGCTGTGACACTAGTTACAGATTCCGATGCTTCACTTCAGGTTTACTGTATCACTCTGACCTTCTTATTGACGATGAAGCACAGAAATTGCAACGGAATTAAATACAAAAGGCACAATGCCGACTTAAGTACAACAAGACTGACCCTTCTTACTGTCTATGTTTTGAACCATTCCTGTGACACTAGTTATAGATTCCGATGCTTCACTTCAGGTTTACTGTATCCCTCTGACCTTCGTATTGACGATGAAACACAGAAATTGCATCGGAATTAAATACAAAAGGCACAATGCCGACTTAAGTACAAAAAGACTGACTCATCTTACTGTCTATGTTTTGAACCATTCCTATGACACTAGTTATAGATTCCCATGCTTCACTTCAGGTTTAATGTATCCCTCTGACCTTCTTATTGACGATGAAACACAGAAAGTGCATCGGAATTAAATACAAAATGCACAATGCCGACTAAAGTACAAGAAAACTGACTCTTCTTACTCTCTATGTTTTGATCCATTCCTGTGACACTAGTTATAGATTCCGATGCTTCACATCAGGTTTACTGTATCCCTCTCAGCTTCTTATTGACGATGAAACACAGAAATTGCATCGGAATTATATACAAAAGGCACAATGCCCACTTAAGTACAAGATGACTGTTTCTTACTACTGTCTGTTTTAGAACAATTCCTGTGACACTAGTTATAGATTCCGATGCTTCACTTCAGGTATACTGTATCCCTTGGACCTTCTTATTGAAGATGAATCACAGAAATTGCATCGGAATTGAATACAAAAGGTACAATGCCGACTTAAGTACAAGAATACTGACTCTTCTTACTGTCTATGTTTTGAACCATCCCTGTGACACTAGTCATAGATTCCGATGCTTCACTCCAGGTTTACTGTATCCCTTGGACCTTCTTATTGACGATGAAACACAGAAATTGCATCGGAATTAAATACAAAATGCACAATGCTGACTAAAGTACAAGAAAACTGACTCTTCTTACTCTCTATGCTTTGATCCATTCCTGTGACACTACTTATAGATTCCGAAGCTTCACTTCAGGTTTACTGTATCGCTCTGACCTTCTTATTGACGATGAAACACAGATATCGCATCGGAATTATATACAAAAGGCACAAAGCCTACTTAAGCACAAGAATACTGACTCTTCTTACTGTCTATGTTTTGAACCATTCCTGTGACACTAGTTATGGATTCCGATGCTTCACTTCAGGTTTACTGTACCCAACTGACCTTCTTATTGACCATGAAACACAGAAATTGCATCGGAATTAAATACAAAAGGCCCAATGCCGACTCAAGTACAAGAAGACTGGCTCTTCATACTGTCTGTGTTTTGATCCATTCCTGTGACACTAGTTATAGATTCCTATGCTTCACTTCAGGTTTACTGTATCCCTCTGAGCTTCTTATTGTCGATGAAGCACACTAATTGCATCGGAATTATATACTAAGGGCACAATGCCGACTTAAGTACAAGATAACTGACTCTTCTTACTGTATATATTTTGAACCTTTCCTGTGACACTAGTTATTGATTCCGATGCTTCACTTCAGGTTGACTGTATCCCTTTCACCTTCTTATTGACGATGAAACACAGAAATTGCATATTAATTAAATACAAAAGGCACAATGCCGACTCAAGTACAAGAAGACTGGCTCTTCTTACTGTCTATGATTTGAACCATTCCTGTGACACTAGTAATAGATTCCGATGCTTAACTTCAGGTTCACTGTATCCAGCTGACATTCTTATTGACGATGAAGAACAGAAATTGCATCGGAATTAAATGCAAAAGGCACAATGCCGACTTAAGTACAAGAAGACTGACTCTTCTTACTGTCTATGTTTTGAACCATTCCTGTGACAGTAGCTATAGATTCCGATGCTGAACTTCAGGTTCACTGTATCCAGCTGACCTTCTTATTGACGATGAAGCACAGAAATTGCATCGGAATTAAAAACAAAAGGCACAATGCCGACATAAGTACAAGAAGACTGGCTCATATTACTGTCTATGATTTGAACCATTCCTGTGACACTAGTTATAGATTCCGATGCTTCACTTCAGGTTTACTGTATCCCCCTGACCTTCGTATTGACGATGAAACACAGACATTGCATTGGAATTAAATACAAAAGGCACAATGATTAGTGAAGTACAAGAAGACTGACTCTTTCTATTGTCTACGTTTTGAACCATTCCGGTGACACTAGTTATAGATTCCGACGCTTCACTTCAGGTTTACTGTATCCGTCAGAACTTCTTATTGACGATGAAACACAGAAATTGCAACGGAATTAAATACAAAAGGCACAATGCCGACTCAAGTACAAGAAGACTGGCTCTTCTTACTGTCTATGTTTTGAACCATTCCTGTGACACTAGTTACAGATTCCGATGCTTCACTTCAGGTTTACTGTATCCCTCTGATCTTCTTATTGACGATGAAACACAAAAACTGCATCGGAATTAAATACAAAAGGCACAATGCCGACTTAAGCACAAGAAGACTGACTCTTCTTACTGTCTATGTTTTGAACCATTCCTGTGACACTAGTTATAGATTCCGATGCTTCACCTCAGGTTTACTGTATCCCTCTGACCTTCTTATTGACGATCGAACACAGAAATTTCATCGGAATTAAATACAAAGGGCAATATGCCGACTCAAGTACAAGAAGACTGGCTCTTCTTACTGCCTATGTTTGAAGCATTCCTGTGACACTAGTTATAGATTCCGATGCTTCACTTCAGGTTTACTGTACCCAACTGACCTTCTTATTGACGATGAAACACAGATATTGCATCGGAATTAAATACAAAAGGCCCAATGCCGACTCAAGTACAAGAAGACTGGCTCTTCTTACTGTCTATGTTTTGAACCATTCCTGTGACACTAGTTATAGATTCCTATGCTTCACTTCAGGTTTGCTGTATCCCTCTGACCTTCTTATTGTCGATGAATCACATTAATTGCATCGGAATTATATACAAAAGGCACAATGCCGACTTAAGTAGTAGAAGACTGACTCTTCTTACTGTATATGTTTGAACCATTCCTGTGACACTAGTTATAGATTCCGATGCTTAACTTTAGGTTCACTGTATCCAGCTGACATTCTTATTGACGATGAAACACAGAAATTGCATCGGAATTAAATACAAAAGGCACAATGCCGACTTAAGTACAAGAAGACTGACTCTTCTTACTGTCTATGTTTTGAACCATTCCTGTGACACTAGCTATAGATTCCGATGCTTAACTTCAGGTTCACTGTATCCCCCTGACCTTCGTATTGACGGTGAAACACAGATATTGCATTGGAATTAAATACAAAAGGCACAAAGCCGAGTGAAGTACAAGAAGACTGACTCTTTCTATTGTCTACGTTTTGAACCATTCCGGTGACACTAGTTATAGATTCCGATGCTTCACTTCAGGTTTACTGTATCCCTCTGACCTTCTTATTGACGATGAATCACAGAAATTGAAACTTAATTAAATACAAAAGGCACAATGCCGACTTAAGTACAAGAAGACTGACTCTTCTAACTGTCTATGTTTTAAACCATTCCTATGACACTAGTTATAGATTCCGATGCTTCACTTCAGGTTTACTGCATCCCTCTGACCTTCTTATTGACGATCAAACACAGAAATTTCATCGGAATTAAATACAAAAGGCAATATGCCGACTCAAGTACAAGAAGACTGGCTCTTCTTACTGCCTATGTTATGAACCATTCCTGTGACACTAGTTATAGATTCCGATGCTTCACTTCAGGTTTACTGTACCCAGCTGACCTTATTATTGACGATGAAACACAGAAATTGCATCGGAATTAAATACAAAATGCCCAATGCCGACTTCAGTACAAGAACACTGACTCTTCTTACTGTCTATGGTTAGAACCATTCCTGTTCCACTAGTTATAGATTCCGATGCTTCACTTCAGGTTTACTGTATCCCTCTGACCCTCTTATTGACGATGAAACACAGAAATTGCATCGAAATTAAATACAAAAGGCACAATGCCGACTGAAGTACAAGAAGACAGGCTCTGCTTACTGTCTATGTTTTGAACAATTTCTGTGACACTAGTTATAGCTTCCTATGCTTCACTTCAGGTTTACTGTATCCCTCTGAATTTCTTATTGACGACCAAACACAGAAAATGGATCGGAATTAAATACAAAAGGCACAATGCCGACTCAAGTACATGAAGACTGGCTCTTCTTACTGTCTATGATTTGAACCATTCCTGTGACACTAGTTATAGATTCCGATGCTTAACTTAAGGTTCACTGTATCCAGCTGACCTTCTTATTGACGATGAAGCACAGAAATTGCATCGGAATTAAATACAAAAGCCACAATGCCGACATAAGTACAAGAAGACTGTCTCTGCTTACTGTCAATGTTTTGAACCATTCCTGTGACACTAGTTATAGATTCCGATTCTTCACTTCAGTTTTACTGTATCCCTCTGACCTTCTAATTGACGATGAAATACAGAAACTGCATCGGAATTAAATACAAAAGGCACAATGATGGCTTATGTACAAGAAGTCTGACTCTTCTTACTGTCTATGTTTTGAACCATTCCTGTGACACTAGTTATAGATTGCGATGCTTCACTTCAGGTTAACTGTATCCCTCTGACCTTCTTATTGACGAAGAAACACAGAAATTGCATCGGAATTAAATACAAAAGGCACTATGCCGACCTAAGTACAAGAAGACTGACCCTTCTTACTGTGTATGTTTGAACCATTCCTGTGACACTAGTTATAGTTTCCGATGCTTCACTTCAGGTTTACTGTATCCCTCTGACCTTCGTATTGACCATGAAATACAGAAACTGCATCGGAATTAGAAACAAAAAGCACAATGTCGACTTAAGTGCAAAAAGACTGACTCTTCTTACTGTCTATGTTTTGAACCATTCCTGTGATACTAGTTATAGATTCCGATGCTTCACTTCAGGATTACTGTTTCCCTCTTACAGTCTTATTGACGATGAAACACAGAAATCGCATCGGAATTAATTACAAAAGGCACAATGCAGACTTAAGTACAAGAAAATTGACTCTTTTTACTGTATATGCTATTAACCATTCCTGTGACACTAGTTATAGATTCCGATGCTTCACTTCAGGTTTACTGTATCCCTCTGACCTTCTTATTGACGATGAAACACAGAAATTGCATCGGAATTAAATACAAAAGCCACAATGCCGACTAAAGTACAGAAAGACTTCCTCTTCTTACTGTCTATGTTTTGAACCATTCCTGTGACACTAGTTTAAGATTCCTATGCTTCACTTCAGGTTTACTGTATCCCTCTGACCTTCTTATTGACGATGAAACACAGAAATTGCATGGGAATTATATACAAAAGGCACAATGAAGACTTAAGTACAAGAAGACTGACACTTCTTACTGTCTATGTTTTCAACCTTTCCTGTGACACTAGCTATTGATTCCGATGCTTCACGTCAGGTTGAATGTATCCCTCTGACCTTCTTATTGACGATGAAACACAGAAATTGAAACGGAATGAAATACAAAGGGCACATCGCCGACTCAAGTACAAGAAGACTGACTCTTCTTACAGTCTATGTTTTGAACCATTCCTGTGACACTAGTTATAGATTCCGATGCTTCACTTCAGGTTTACTGTATCCCTCTGACCTTCCTATTGACGATGAAACACAGAAATTGCATCTTAATTAAATACAAAAGGCACAATGGCGACTTAAGTACAAGAAGACTGACTCTTCTAACTGTCTATGTTATGAACCATTCCTATGACACTAGTTATAGATTCCGATGCTTCACTTCATTTTTACTGTACCCCTCTGACCTTCTTATTGACGATCAAACACAGAAAATTGATCGGAATTAAATGCAAAAGGCATAACGCCGACTCAAGTACAAGAAGACTGGCTCTTCTTACTGTCTATGATTTGAACCATTCCTGTGACACTAGTAAAAGATTCCGATGCTTAACTTCAGGTTCACTGTATCCAGCTGACCTTCTTATTGACGATGAAGCACAGAAATTGCATCGGAATTAAATACAAATGGCACAATGCGGAGTGGAGTACAAGAAGATTGACTCTTTCTATTGTCTACGTTTTGAACCATTCCGGTGACACTAGTTATAGATTCCAATGCTTCACTTCAGGTTTACTGTATCCCTCAGACCTTCCTATTGACGATGAAACACAGAAATTGCATATTATATAAATACAAAAGGCACAATACCGACTTAAGTACAAGAAGACTGACTCTTCTTACTGTCTATGATTTGAACCATTCCTGTGACACTAGCTATAGATTCCGTTGCTTCACTTCAGGTTTACTGTATCCCTCTGTCCTTCTTATTGACGATCAAACACAGAAATTTCATCGGAGTTAAATACAAAAGGCACAATGCCGACTCAAGTACGTGAAGACTGACTCTTCTTACTGTCTATGTTTGGAACTATTCCTGTGACACTAGTTATAGATTCCGATGCTTCACTTCTGGTTTTCTGTATCCCTCTGTCCCTCTTATTGACGATCAAACACAGAAATTTCATCGGAATTAAATACAAAAGGCACAATGCCGACTTCAGTACAAGAACACTGACTATTCTTACTGTCAATGGTTTGAACCATTCCTGTAACACTAGTTATAGATTCCGATGCTTCACTTCAGGTTTGCTGTATCCCTCTGACCTTCTTATTGTCGATCAAACACAGAAATTTCATCGGAATTTAATACAAAAGGCACAATGCCGGCTCAAGTACAAGAAGACTGGCTCTTCTTACTGTATATGGTTTGAACCATTCCTGTGACACTAGTTATAGATTCCGATGCTTAACTTCAGGTTCACTGTATCCAGCTGACCTTCTTATTGACGATGAAGCACAGAAATTGCATCGGAATTAAATAGAAAAGGCACAATGCCGACATAAGTACAAGAAGACGGACTCTTCTTACTGTCTATGTTTTGAACCATTCCTGTGACTCTAGTTATAGATTCCGATTCTTCACTTTAAGTTTACTGAATCCCTCTGACCTTCTGATTGACGATGAAACACAGAAACTGCATCGGAATTAAATACAAAAGGCACAATGCCGACTTATGTACAAGAAGACTGACTCTTCTTACTGTCTATGTTTTGAACCATTCCTGTGACACTACTTATAGATTCCGATGCTTCACTTCAGGTTTACTGTATCCCTCTGACCTTCTTATTGACGAGGAAACACAGAAATTTGCATCGGAATTAAATACAAAAGGCACTATGCCGACTTAAGTACAAGAAGACTGACCCTTCTTACTGTCTATGTTTTGAACCATTCCTGTGACAGTAGTTATAGTTTCCGATGCTTCACTTCAGAATTACTGTATCCCTCTGACCTTCGTATTGACGACGAAACACAGAAATTGCACCGGAATTAAATCAAAAGGCACAATGTCGACTTAAGTACAAAAAGACTGACTCTTCTTACTGTGTATGTTTTGAACCATTCCTGTGACACTAGTTATAGATTCCGATGCTTCACTTCAGGTTTACTGTATCCCTCTGACCTTCTTATAGACGATGAAACACAGAAATTGCATCATAATTATATACAAAAGGCACAATGCCGACTTAAGTACAAGAAGACTGACTCTTCTTTCTGTCTATGTTTTGAACCTTTCCTGTGACACTAGTTATTGATTCCGATTCTTCACTTCAGGTTGAATGTATCCCTCTGACCTTCTTATTGACGATGAAACACAGAAATTGCATCGGAATTAAACACAAAAGGCACAATGCCGACTCAAGTACAAGAAGACTGGCTCTTCTTACTGTCTATGGTTTGAACCATTCCTGTGACACTAGTAATAGATTCGGATGCTAAACTACAGGTTCACTGTATCCAGCTGACCTTCTTATTGACGATGAAGCACAAAAATTGAATCGGAATTAAATACAAATGGCACAATGCCGAGTGAAGTACAAGAAGACTGACTCTTTCTCATGTCTACGTTTTGAACCATTCCGGTGACACTAGTTATAGATTCCGATGCTTCACTTCAGGTTTACTGTATCCCTCAGACCTTCTTATTGACGATGAAACACAGAAATTGCAACGGAATTAAATAAAAAAGGCACATTGCCGACTCAAATACAAGAAGACTGGCTCTTCTTACTGTCTATGATTTGAACCATTCCTGTGACACTAGTTATTGATTCCGATGCTTCACTCCAGGTTTACTATATCCCTTAGACCTTCTTATTAACGATGAAGCACAGAAATTGCATCGGAATTAAATACAAAAGGCACAATGAGGACTTAAGTACAAGAAGACTGACCCTTCTTACTGTCTATGTTATGAACCATTCCTGTGACACTAGTTATAAATTCCGATGCTTCACTTCTGTTTTACTGTATCCCTCTGACCTTCTTATTGACGATGAAAGACAGAAACTGCATCGGAATTAAATGCAAAGGGCATAATGCCGACTTAAGTACAAGAAGACTGACTCTTCTAACTGTCTATGTTATGAACCATTCCTATGACCCTAGTTATAGATTCCGATGCTTCACTTCATTTTTACTGTACCCCTCTGACCTTCTAATTGACGATCAAACGCAGAAAATTGATCGGAATTAAATGCAAAAGGCACAACGCCGACTCAAGTACAAGAAGACTGACTCTTCCTACTGTCTATGATTTGAACCATTCCTGTGACACTAGTTATAGATTCCGTTGCTTCACTTTAGGTTTACTATATCCCTCTGTCCTTCTTATTGACGATGAAACACAGAAATTTCATCGGAATTAAATACAAAAGGCACAATGCCGACTCAAGTACAAGAAGACTGGCTCTTCTTATTGCCTACGTTTTGAATTATTCCTGTGACACTATTTATAGATTCCGAACTTCACTTCCGGTTTACTGTACCCAGCTGACCTTCTTATTGACAATGAAACAAAGAAATTGCATCGGCATTTTATACAAAAGGCACAATGCCGACTTAAGTACAAGAAGACTGACTCTTCTTCCTGTCTATGCTTTGAACTATTCCTGTGACACTAGTTATAGATTCCGATGCTTCACTTCAGGTTTACTGTATCCCTCTGACCTTCTTATTGACGAGGAAACACAGAAATTTGCATCGGAATTAAATACAAAAGGCACTATGCCGACTTAAGTACAAGAAGACTGACCCTTCTTACTGTCTATGTTTTGAACCATTCCTGTGACAGTAGTTATAGTTTCCGATGCTTCACTTCAGAATTACTGTATCCCTCTGACCTTCGTATTGACGACGAAACACAGAAATTGCACCGGAATTAAATCAAAAGGCACAATGTCGACTTAAGTACAAAAAGACTGACTCTTCTTACTGTCTATGTTTTGAACCATTCCTGTGACACTAGTTATAGATTCCGATGCTTCACTTCAGGTTTACTGTATCCCTCTGACCTTCTTATAGACGATGAAACACAGAAATTGCATCATAATTATATACAAAAGGCACAATGCCGACTTAAGTACAAGAAGACTGACTCTTCTTTCTGTCTATGTTTTGAACCTTTCCTGTGACACTAGTTATTGATTCCGATTCTTCACTTCAGGTTGAATGTATCCCTCTGACCTTCTTATTGACGATGAAACACAGAAATTGCATCTTATATAAACACAAAAGGCACAATGCCGACTTAAGTAAAAGAAGACTGACTCTTCTTACTGTCTATGCTTTGAACCATTCCTATGACACTAGTTATAGATTCCGATGCTTAACTTCATTTTTACTGTATCCCTCTGACCTTCTTATTGACGATGAAACACAGAAATTGCATCGGAATTAAACACAAAAGGCACAATGCCGACTCAAGTACAAGAAGACTGGCTCTTCTTACTGTCTATGGTTTGAACCATTCCTGTGACACTAGTAATAGATTCCGATGCTAAACTACAGGTTCACTGTATCCAGCTGACCTTCTTATTGACGATGAAGCACAAAAATTGAATCGGAATTAAATACAAATGGCACAATGCCGAGTGAAGTACAAGAAGACTGACTCTTTCTCATGTCTACGTTTTGAACCATTCCGGTGACACTAGTTATAGATTCCGATGCTTCACTTCAGGTTTACTGTATCCCTCAGACCTTCTTATTGACGATGAAACACAGAAATTGCAACGGAATTAAATAAAAAAGGCACATTGCCGACTCAAATACAAGAAGACTGGCTCTTCTTACTGTCTATGATTTGAACCATTCCTGTGACACTAGTTATTGATTCCGATGCTTCACTCCAGGTTTACTATAACCCTTAGACCTTCTTATTAACGATGAAGCACAGAAATTGCATCGGAATTAAATACAAAAGGCACAATGAGGACTTAAGTACAAGAAGACTGACCCTTCTTACTGTCTATGTTATGAACCATTCCTGTGACACTAGTTATAAATTCCGATGCTTCACTTCTGTTTTACTGTATCCCTCTGACCTTCTTATTGACGATGAAACACAGAAACTGCATCGGAATTAAATACAAAGGGCATAATGCCGACTTAAGTACAAGAAGACTGACTCTCCTACAGTCTATGATTTGAACCATTCCTGTGACACTAGTTATAGATTCCGATGCTTCACTTCAGGATTACTGTATCCCTCTGACCTCCCTATTGACGATGAAACACAGAAATTGCATCTTAATTAAATACAAAAGGCACAATGGCGACTTAAGTACAAGAAGACTGACTCTTCTAACTGTCTATGTTATGAACCATTCCTATGACACTAGTTATAGATTCCGATGCTTCACTTCATTTTTACTGTACCCCTCTGACCTTCTTATTGACGATCAAACGCAGAAAATTGATCGGAATTAAATACAAAAGGCACAACGCCGACTCAAGTACAAGAAGACTGACTCTTCTTACTGTCTATGATTTGAACCATTCCTGTGACACTAGTTATAGATTCCGTTGCTTCACTTCAGGTTTACTGTATCCCTCTGTCCTTCTTATTGACGATGAAACACAGAAATTTCATCGGAATTAAATACAAAAGGCACAATGCCGACTCAAGTACAAGAAGACTGGCTCTTCTTATTGCCTACGTTTTGAATTATTCCTGTGACACTATTTATAGATTCCGAACTTCACTTCCGGTTTACTGTACCCAGCTGACCTTCTTATTGACAATGAAACAAAGAAATTGCATCGGCATTTTATACAAAAGGCACAATGCCGACTTAAGTACAAGAAGACTGACTCTTCTTCCTGTCTATGTTTTGAACTATTCCTGTGACACTAGTTATAGATTCCGTTGCTTCACTTCAGGTTTACTGTATCCCTCTGTCCTTCTTATTGACGATCAAACACAGAAATTTCATCGGAATAAAATACAAAAGGCACAATGCCGACTTCAGTACAAGAACACTGACTATTATTACTGTCAATGGTTTGAACCACTCCTGTGACACTAGTTATAGATTCCGATGCTTCACTTCAGGTTTACTGTATCCCTCTGACCTTTTTATTGTCGATCAAACACAGAAATTACATCGGAATTTAATACAAAATGCACAATGCCGGCTCAAGTACAAGAAGACTGGCTCTTCTTACTGTCTATGATTTGAACCATTCCTGTGACACTAGTTATAGATTCCGTTGCTTAACTTCAGGTTCACCGTATCCAGCTGACCTTCTTATTGACGATGAAGCACAGAAATTGCATCGGAATTAAATAGAAAAGGCACAATGCCGACATAAGTACAAGAAGACCGACTCTTCTTACTGTCTATGCTTTGAACCATTCCTGTGACACTAGTTATAGATCTCGATTCTTCACTTCAAGTTTACTGTATCCCTCTGACCTTCTGATTGACGATGAAACACAGAACCAGCATCGGAATTAAATACAAAAGGCACAATGCCGACTTATGTACAAGAAGACTGACTCTTCTTACTGTCTATGCTTTGAACCATTCCTGTCACACTAGTTATAGATTCCGATGCTTCACTTCAGGTTTACTGTATCCCTCTGACCTTCTTATTGACGAGGAAACACAGAAATTGCATCGGAATTAAATACAAAAGGCACTATGCCGACTTAAGTACAAGAAGAGTGACCCTTCTTACTGTCTATGTTTTGAACCATTCCTGTGACACTAGTTATAGTTTCCGATACTTCACTTCAGAATTACTGTATCCCTCTGACCTTCGTATTGACGATGAAACACAGAAATAGCACCGGAATTAAATCAAAAGGCACAATGTCGACTTAAGTACAAAAAGACTGACTCTTGTTACTGTCTATGTTTTGAACCATTCCTGTGACACTAGTTATAGATTCCGATGCTTCACTTCAGGATTACTGTTTCCCTCTGACAGTCTTATTGACGATGAAACACAGAAATCGCATCGGAATGAAATACAAAAGGCACAATGCCGACTTAAGTACAAGAAGACTGACTCTTCTTACAGTCTTTGTTTTGAACCATTCCTCTGACACTAGTTATAGATTCCGATGCTTCACTTCAGGTTTACTGTATCCCTCTGATCTTCTTATTGATGATAAAACACAGAAATTGCATGGGAATTAAATATAAAAGGCACAATGACGACTTATGTACAAAAAGACTGACTCTTCTTACTCTCTATGTATTGAACCATTCCTGTGACACTAGTTATAGATTCCAATGCTTCACTTCAGGTTTACTGTATCCCTCTGACCTTCTTATAGACGATGAAACACAGAAATTGCATCATAATTATACACAAAAGGCACAATGCCGACTTAAGTACAAGAAGACTGACTCTTCTTTCTGTCTATGTTTTGAACCTTTCCTGTGACACTAGTTATTGATTCCGATGCTTCACTTCAGGTTGAATGTATCCCTCTGACCTTATTGACGATGAAACGCAGAATTTGCATCTTATATAAATACAAAAGGCACAATGCCGACATAAGTACAAGAAGACTGACTCTTCTTACTGTCTATGTTTTGAACCATTCCTGTGACACTAGCTATAGATTCCGATGCTTAACTTCAGGTTCACTGTATCCAGCTGACCTTCTTATTGACGATGAAGCACAGAAATTGCATCGGAATTAAATACAAATGGCACAATGCCGAGTGAAGTACAAGAAGACTGACTCTTTCTATTGTCTACGTTTTGAACCATTCCGGTGACACTAGTTATAGATTCCGATGATTCACTTCAGGTATACTGTATCCCTCAGACCTTCTTATTTGCGATGAAACACAGAAATTGCAACGGAATTAAATACAAAAGGCACAATGAGGACTTAAGTACAAGAAGACTGACCCTTCTTACTGTCTATGCTTTGAACCTTTCCTGTGACACTAGTTCTTGATTCCGATGCTTCACTTCAGGTTGACTGTATCCCTCTGACCTTCTTATTGACGATGAAACACAGAAATTGCAACTTAATTAAATTCAAAAGGCACAATGCCGACTTAAGTACAAGAAGACTGACTCTTCTAACTGTCTATGTTTTGAACCATTCCTATGACACTAGTTATAGATTTCGATGCTTCACTTCATTTTTACTGTACCCCTCTGACCTTCTTATCCACGCTCAAACACAGGAAATTGATCGGAATTAAATACAAAAGGCACAATGCCGACTCAAATACAAGAAGACTGGCTCTTCTTACTGTCTATGATTTGAACCATTCCTGTGACACTAGTTATTGATTACGACGCTTCATTCCAGGTTTACTATATCACTTAGACCTTCTTATTGACGATGAAGCACAGAAATTGCATCGGAATTAAATACAAAAGGCACAATGAGGACTTAAGTACAAGAAGACTGAACCTTCTTACTGTCTATGTTTTGAACCATTCCTGTGACACTAGTTATAGATTCCGATGCTTCACTTCAGGTTTACTTCATCCCTCTGACCTTCTTATTGACGATCAAACACAGAAATTTCATCGGAATTAAATACAAAAGGCAATATGCCGACTCAAGTACAAGAAGACTGGCTCTTCTTGCTGCCTATGTTATGAACCATTCCTGCGACACTAGTTATAGATTCCGATGCTTCACTTCAGGTTTACTGTACCCAGCTGACCTTATTATTGACGATGAAACACAAAAATTGCATCGGAATTAAATACAAAAGGCACAATGCCGACTTCAGTACAAGAACACTGACTCTTCTCACTGTCTATGGTTAGAACCATTCCTGTTTCACTAGTTATAGATTCCGATGCTTCACTTCAGGTTTACTGTAACCCTCTGACCTTATTGACGATGAAACACAGAAATTGCATCGAAATTAAATACAAAAGGCACAATGCCGACTAAAGTACAAGAAGACTGGCTCTTCTTACTGTCTATGATTTGAACCGTTCCCGTGACACTAGTTATAGATTCCTATGCTTCACTACAGGTTTAATGTATCCCTCTGACCTTCTTATTGACGATCAAACACAGAAAATGGATCGGAATTAAATACAAAAGGCACAATGCCGACTCAAGTACAAGAAGACTGGCTCTTCTTACTGTCTATGATTTGAAGCATTCCTGCGACACTAGTTATAGATTCCGATGCTTAACTTAAGGTTCACTGTATCCAGCTGACCTTCTTATTGACGATGAAGCACAGAAATTGCATCGGAATTAAATACAAAAGGCACAATGCCGACATAAGTACAAGAAGTCTGACTCTTCTTACTGTCTATGTTTTGAACCATTCCTGTGACACTAGTTATAGATTCCGATTCTTCACTTCAGTAATACTGTATCCCTCTGACCTTCTTATTGACGATGAAACACAGAAACTGCATCGGAATTAAATACAAAAGGCACAATGCCGACTTATGTACAGGAAGGCTGACTCTTCTTACTATCTATGCTTTGAACCATTCCTGTGACACTAGTTATAGATTCCGATGCTTCACTTCAGGTTTACTGTATCCCTCTGACCTTCTTATTGACAAAGAAACACAGAAATTGCAACGGAATTAAATACAAAAGGCACTATGCCGTCTTAAGCACAAGAAGACTGACCCTTCATACAGTCTATGTTTGAACCATTCCTGTGACACTAGTTATAGTTTCCGATGCTTCACTTCAGGTTTACTGTATCCCTCTGACCTTCGTATTGACGATGAAACACAGAAATTGTATCGGAATTAAAAAAAAAGGCACAATTTCGACTTAAGTACAGAAAGACTGACTCTTCTTACTTTCTATGTTTTGAACCATTCCTGTGATACTAGTTATAGATTCCGATGCTTCACTTCGGGATTACTGTTCCCTCTGACAGTCTAATTGACGATGAAACACAGAAATCGCATCGGAATTAAATACAAAAGTCACAATGCCGACTTAAGTACAAGAAGACTGACTCTTCTTACTGTCTTTGCTTTGAACCATTCCTGTGACACTAGTTATAGATTCCGATGCTTCACTTCAGGTTTACTGTATCCCTCTGTTCTTCTTATTGATGATGAAACACAGAAACTGCATCGGAATTAAATATAAATGGCACAATGTCGACTTAAGTACAAAAAGACTGACTCCTCTCACTCTCTATGTTTTGAACCATTCCTGTGACACTAGTTATAGATTCCGATGATTCACTTCAGTTTTACTGTATCCCTCTGACCTTCTTATTGACAATGAAACACAGAAATTGCATCAGAATTAAATACAAAAGGCACAATGCCGACTTAAGTACAAGAAAATTGACTCTTCTTACTGTCTATGCTATCAACCATTCTTGTGACACTAGTTATAGATTCCGATGCTTCACTTCAGGTTTACTGTATCCCTCTGACCTTCTTATTGACGATGAAACACAGAAATTGCATTGGAATTAAATACAAAAGCCACAATGCCGACTAAAGTACAGAAAGACTTGCTCTTCTTACTGTCTATGTTTTGAACCATTCCTGTGACACTAGTTATAGATTCCTATGCTTCACTTCAGGTTTACTGTATCTCTCTGACCTTCTTATTGACGATGAAACACAGAAATTGCATCGGAATTATATACAAAAAGCACAATGCCGACTAAAGTATAAGAAGGCTGACTCTTCCTACTGTCTATGTTTTGAACCATTTCTGTGACACTAGTTATAGAGTCCGATGATTCACTTCAGGTTTACTGTATCCCTTGGACCTTCTTATTGACGATGAAACACAGAAATTGCAACGGAATTAAATACAAAAGGCACATTGCCGACTCAAATACAAGAAGACTGGCTCTTCTTACTGTCTATGTTTTGAACCATTCCTGTAACACTAGTTATAGATTCCGATGCTTCACTTCCGGTTTACTGTATCCCTCTGATCTTCTTATTGACGACGAAACACAGAAATTGCATCGGAATTATATACATAAGGCACAATGCCGAGTTAAGTACAAGAAGACTGACTCTCCTTACTGTCTATGCTTTGAACCTTTCCTGTGACACTAGTTCTTGATTCCGATGCTTCACTTCATGTTGACTGTATCCCTCTGACCTTCTTATTGACGACGAAACACAGAAATTGCAACTTAATTAAATACAAAAGGCACAATGCCGACTTAAGTACAAGAAGATTGACTCTTCTAACTGTCTATGATTTGAACCATTCCTATGACACTAGTTATAGATTTCGATGCTTCGCTTCATTTTTACTGTACCCCTCTGACCTTCCTATTGACGATCAAACACAGGAAATTGATCGGAATTAAATACAAAAGGCACAATGCCGACTCAAATACAAGAAGACTGGCTCTTCTTACTGTCTATGATTTGAACCATTCCTGTGACACTAGTTATTGATTCCGATGCTTCACTCCAGGTTTACTATATCCCTTTGACTTTCTTATTGACGATGACGCACAGAAATTGCATCGGAATTAAATACAAAAGGCCCAATGAGGTCTTAAGTACAAGAAGACTGACCCTTCTTACTGTCTATGTTTTGAACCATTCCTGTGACACTAGTTATAGATTCCGATGCTTCACTTCAGGTTTACTGTATCCCTCTGACCTTCTTATTGACGATTAAACACAGAAATTGCATCTTAATTAAATACAAAATGCACAATGCCGACTTAAGCACAAGAAGACTGACTCTTATAACTGTCTATGCTATGAACCATTCCTATGACACTAGTTATAGATTCCGATGCTTCACTTCATTTTTACTGTACCCCTCTGACCTTCTTATTGACGATCAAACACAGAAAATTGATCGGAATTAAATACAAAAGGCACAATGCCGACTCAAGTACAAGCAGACTGGCTCTTCTTACTGTCTATGTTTTGAACCATTCCCGTGACACTAGTTATAGATTCCTATGCTTCACTTCATGTTTACTGTATCCCTCTGACCTTCTTATTGACGATCAAACACAGAAAATGGATCGGAAATAAATACAAATGGCACAATTCCGACTCAAGTACAAGAAGATTGGCTCTTCTCACTGTCTATGATTTGAACCATTCCTGTGACACTAGTTATAGATTCCGATGCTTAACTTAGGGTTCACTGTATCCAGCTGACCTTCTTATTGACGATGAAGCACAGAAATTGCATCGGAATTAAATACAAAAGGCACAATGCCGACATAAGTACAAGAAGACTGACTCTTCTTACTGTCTATGTTTTGAACCATTCCTGTGACACTAGTAATAGATTCCGATTCTTCACTTCAGTAATACTGTATCCCTCTGACCTTCTTATTGACGATGAAACACAGAAACTGCATCGGAATTAAATACAAAAGGCACAATGCCGACTTATGTACAAGAAGGCTGACTCCTCTTACTGTCTATGCTTTGGACCATTCCTGTGACACTAGTCATAGATTCCGATGCTTCACTTCAGGTTTACTGTATCCCTCTCACCTTCGTATTGACGATGAAACACAGAAATTGTATCGGAATTAAAAACAAAAGGCACAATGTCGACTTAAGTGCAAGAAGACTGACCCTTCTTACAGTCTTGTTTGAACCATTCCTGTGACACTAGTTATAGTTTCCGATGCTTCACTTCAGGTTTACTGTATCCCTCTGACCTTCGTATTGACGATGAAACACAGAAATTGTATCGGAATTAAAAACAAAAGGCACAATGTCGAATTAAGTAAAAAAAGACTGACTCTTCCTACTTTCTATGTTTTGAACCATTCCTGTGATACTAGTTATAGATTCCGATGCTTCACTTCAGGATTACTGTTTCCCTCTTACAGTCTTATTGACGATGAAACACAGAAATCGCATCGGAATTAAATACAAAAGGCACAATGCCGACTTAAGTTTAAGAAGACTGACTCTTCTTACTCTCTTTGCTTTGAACCATTCCTGTGACACTAGTTATAGATTCCGATGCTTCACTTCAGGTTTACTGTATCCCTCTGTTCTGCTTATTGATGATGAAACACAGAAACTGCATTGGAATTAAATATAAAATGCACAATGCCGACTTAAGTACAAAAAGACTGACTCTTCTTAGTCTCTATGTTTTGAACCATTCCTGTGACACTAGTTATAGATTCCGATACTTCACTTCAGGTTTACTGTATCCCTCTGTCCTTCTTATTGACAATGAAACACAGAAATTGCATCGGAATTAAATACAAAAGTCACAATGCCGACTTAAGTACAAGAAAATTGACTCTTCTTACTGTCTATGCTATTAACCATTCCTGTGACACTAGTTATAGATTCCGATGCTTCACTTCAGGTTTACTGTATCCCTCTGACCTTCTTATTGACGATGAAACACAGAAATTGCATCGGAATTAAATACAAAAGCCACAATGCCGACTAAAGTACAGAAAGACTTGCTCTTCTTACTGTCTGTGTTTTGAACCATTCCTGTGACACTAGTTATAGATTCCTATGCTTCACTTCAGGTTTACTGTATCTCTCTGACCTTCTTATTGACGATGAAACACAGAAATTGCATCGGAATTATATACAAAAGGCACAATGCCGACTTAAGTACAAGAAGACTGACTCTTCTTACTGTCTATGTTTTGAACCTTTCCTGTGACACTAGTTATTGATTCCGATGCTTCACTTCAGGTTGAATGTATCCCTCTGATCTTCGTATTGACGATGAAACACAGAAATTGCAACGGAATTAAATACAAAAGGCACATCACCGACTCAAGTACAAGAAGACTGGCTCTTCTTACAGTCTATGTTTTGAACCATTCCTGTGACACTAGTTATAGATTCCGATGCTTCACTTCAGGTTTACTGTATCCCTCTGATCTTCTTATTGATGATGAAACACAGAAATTGCATCGGAATTATATACATAAGGCACAATGCCTACTTAAGTACAAGAAGACTGACTCTTCTTACTGTCTATGCTTTGAACCTTTCCTGTGACACTAGATCTTGATTCCGATGCTTCACTTCAGGTTTACTGTATCCCTCTGACCTTCTTATTGACGATTAAACACAGAAATTGCATCTTAATTAAATACAAAATGCACAATGCCGACTTAAGTACAAGAAGACTGACTCTTCTAACTGTCTATGTTATGAACCATTCCTATGACACTAGTTATAGATTCCGATGCTTCACTTCATTTTTACTGTACCCCTCTGACCTTCTTATTGACGATGAAACACAAAAACTGCATCGGAATTAAATACAAAAGGCACAATGCCGACTTATGTACAAGAAGGCTGACTCTTCTTACTGTCTATTCTTTGGACCATTCCTGTGACAGTAGTTATAGATTCCGATGCTTCACTTCAGGTTTACTGTATCCCTCTGACCTTCTTATTGACGAAGAAACACAGAAATTGCATCGGAATTAAATACAAAAGGCACTATGCCGTCTTAAGTACAAGAAGACTGACCCATCTTACAGTCTATGTTTGAACCATTCCTGTGACACTAGTTATAGTTTCCGATGCTTCACTTCAGGTTTACTGTATCCCTCTGACCTTCTTATTGACGATGAAACACAGAAATTGCATCGGAATTAAATACAAAAGCCACAATGCCGACTAAAGTAGAGAAAGACTTGCTCTTCTTGCTGTCCATGTTTTGAACCATTCCTGTGACACTAGTTATAGATTCCTATGCTTCACTTCAGGTTTACTGTATCTCTCTGACCTTCTTATTGACGATGAAACACAGAAATTGCATCGGAATTATATACAAAAGGCACAATGCCGACTTAAGTACAAGAAGACTGACTCTTCTTAATGTCTATGTTTTGAACCTTTCCTGTGACACTAGTTATAGATTCCGATGCTTCACTTCAGGTTTACTGTATCCCTCTGATCTTCTTATTGATAATGAAACACAGAAATTGCATCGGAATTATATACATAAGGCACAATGCCGACTTAAGTACAAGAAGACTGACTCTTCTTACTCTCTATGATTTGAACCATTCCTGTGACACTAGTTATAGATTCCGATGCTTCACTTCAGGATTACTGTTTCCCTCTGACAGTCTTATTGACGATGAAACACAGAAATCGCATCAGAATTAAATACAAAAGGCACAATGCCGACTTAAGTACAAGAAGACTGACTCTTCTTACAGTCTTTGTTTTGAACCATTCCTGTGACACTAGTTATAGATTCCGATGCTTCACTTCAGGTTTACTGTATCCCTCTGATCTTCTTATTGATGATAAAACACAGAAATTGCAACGGAATTAAATATAAAAGGCACAATGCCGACTTAAGTACAAAAGGACTGACTCTTCTTACTCTCTATGATTTGAACCATTCCTGTGACACTAGTTATAGATTCCGATGCTTCACTCAAGGTTTACTGTATCCCTCTGACCTTCTTATAGACGATGAAACACAGAAATTGCATCATAATTATATACAAACGGCACAATGCCGACTTAAGTACAAGAAGACTGACTCTTCTTTCTGTCTATGTTTTGAACCTTTCCTGTGACACTAGTTATTGATTCCGATGCTTCACTTCAGGTTGAATGTATCCCTCTGACCTTCTTATTGACGATGAAACACAGAAATTGCATCTTATATAAATACAAAAGGCACAATGCCGACTTAAGTACAAGAAGACTGACTCTTCTTACTGTCTATGTTTTGAACCATTCCTATGACACTAGTTATAGATTCCGATGCTTAACTTCATTTTTACTGTATCCCTCTGACCTTCTTATTGACGATGAAACACAGAAATTGCATCGGAATTAAACACAAAAGGCACAATGCCGACTCAAGTACAAGAAGACTGGCTCTTCTTACTGTCTATGATTTGAACCATTCCTGTGACACTAGTAATAGATTCCGATGCTTAACTTCAGGTTCACTGTATCCAGCTGACATTATTATTGACGATGAAGCACAGAAATTGCATCGGAATTAAATACAAAAGGCACAATGCCGACTTAAGTACAAGAAGACTGACTCTTCTTACTGTCTAAGTTTTGAACCATTCCTGTGACACTAGCTATAGATTCCGACGCTTAACTTCAGGTTTACTGTATCCAGCTGACCTTCTTATTGACGATGAAGCACAGAAATTGCATCGGAATTATATACATAAGGCACAATGCCGACTTAAGTACAAGAAGACTGACTCTTCTTACTGTCTATGCTTTGAACCATTCCCGTGACACTAGTTATAGATTCCTATGCTTCACTTCAGGTTTACTGTATCCCTCTGACCCTCTTATTGACGATGAAATACAGAAACTGCATCGGAATTTAAAACAAAAGGCACAATGCCGACTCAAGTACAAGAAGACTGGCTCTTCCTACTGCCTATATTTTGAACCATTCCTGTGACACTAGTTATAGATTCCGATGCTTCACTTCAGGTTTACTGTATCCCTCTGATCTTCTTATTGACGATGAAACACAGAAATTGCATCGGAATTATATACATAAGGCACAATGCCGACTTAAGTACAAGAAGACTGGCTCTTCTTACTGTCTATGATTTGAACCATTCCTGTGACACTAGTTATTGATTCCGATGCTTCACTCCCGGTTTACTATATCCGTTAGACCTTCTTATTGACGATGAAGCACAGAAATTGCATCGGAATTAAATACAAAAGGCACAATGAGGACTCAAGTACAAGAAGACTGACCCTTCTTACTGTCTATGTTTTGAACCATTCCTGTGACACTAGTTATAGATTCCGATATTGCACTTCAACTTTACTGTATCCTTCTGACCTTCTTATTGACGATTAAATACAGAAACTGCATCGGAATTAAATACAAAGGGCATAATGCCGACTTAAGTTCAAGAAGACTGACTCTTCTTACTGTCAATGTTTTGAACCATTCCTGTGACACTAGTTATAGATTCCGATGCTTCACTTCAGGTTTACTGCATCCCTCTGACCTTCTTATTGACGATCAAACACAGAAATTTCATCGGAATTAAATACAAAAGGCAATATGGCGACTCAAGTACAAGAAGACTGGCTCTTCTTACTGCCTATGTTATGAACCATTCCTGCGACACTAGTTATAGATTCCGATGCTTCATTTCAGGTTTACTGTTCCCTGCTGACCTTATTATTGACGATGAAACACAGAAATTGCATTGGAATTAAACACAAAAGGCACAATGCCGACTTCACTACAAGAACACTGACTCTTCTTACTGTCTATGTTTAGAACCATTCCTGCTTCACTAGTTATAGATTCCGATGCTTCACTTCAGGTTTACTGTATCCCTCTGACCTTCTTATTGACGATGAAACACAGAAATTGCATCGAAATTGAATACAAAAGGCACAATGCCGACTAAAGTACATGAAGACTGGCTCTTCTTACTGTCTATGCTTTGAACCATTCCCGTGACACTTGTTATAGATTCCTATGCTTCACTTCACGTTTACTGTATCCCTCTGACCCTCTTATTGACGATCAAACACACAAAATGGATCGGAATTAAATACAAAAGGCACAATGCCGACTCAAGTACAAGTAGACTGGCTCTTCTTACTGTCTATGATTTGAACCATTCCTGTGACACTAGTTATAGATTTCTATGCTTAACTTAAGGTTCACTGTATCCAGCTGACCTTCTTATTGACGATGAAGCACAGAAATTGCATCGGAATTAAATACAAAAGGCACAATACCGACATAAGTACAAGAAGACTGACTCTTCTTACTGTCAATGTTTTGAACCATTCCTGTGACACTAGTTATAGATTCCGATTCTTCACTTCAGTAGTACTGTATCCCTCTGACCTTCTTATTGACGATGAAACACAGAAACTGCATCGGAATTAAATACAAAGGGCACAATGCCGAGTGAGGTACAAGAAGACTGACTCTTTCAATTGTCTACGTTTTGAACCATTCCTTTGACACTAGTTATAGATTCCGATGCTTCACTACAGGTTTACTGTATCCCACTGACCTTCTTATTGACGATCAAACACAGAAATTTCATCGGCATTTAATACAAAAGGCACAATGCCGACTCAAGTACAAGAAGACTGGCTCTTCCTTTTGCCTATGTATTGAACCATTCCTGTGACACTAGTTATAGATTCCGAAGCTTCACTTCAGGTTTACTGTACCCAGCTGATCTTCTTATTGACGATGAAACACAGAAATTGCATCGTCATTTTATACAAAAGGCACGATGCCGATTTAAGTACAAGAAGACTGTCTCTTATTACTGTCTATGTTTTGAACCATTCCTGTGACACTAGTTATAGATTCCAATGCTTCACTTCAGGTTTACTGTATCCCTCTGACCTTCTTATTGACGATGAAACACAGAAACTGCATCGGAATTAAATACAAAAGTCACAATGCCGACTTAAGTACAAGAAGACTGACTCTTAATACTGTCTATGATTTGAAACATTCCTGTGACACTAGTTATAGATTCCGATGCTTCACTTCAGGTTTAATGTATTCCTCTGTCCTTCTTATTGACGATCAAACACAGAAATTTCATCGGAATTAACTACAAAAGGCACAATGCCGACGTAAGTACAAGAAGACTCACTCTTCTTACTGTTTATGTTTTGAACCATTCCTGTGACACTAGTTATAGGTTCCGATGCTTCACTTCAGGTTTACTGTATCCCTCTGTCCTTCTTATTGACGTTCAAACACAGAAATTTCATCGGAATTAAATACGAAAGACACAATGCCGACTCAAGTACAAGAAGACCTACTCTTCTTATTGCCTATGTTTTGAACCATTCCTGTGACACTATTTATAGATTCCGAAGCTTCACTTCAGGTTTACTGAACCCAGCTGACCTTCTTATTGACGATCAAACACAGAAATTGCATCGGTATTTTATACAAAAGGCACAATGCCGACTTAAGTACAAGAAGACTGACTCTTCCTACTGTCTATGATTAGAACCATTCCTGTGACACTAGTTATAGATTCCGATGCTTAACTTCAGGTTTACTGTATCCCTCTGACCTTCTTATTGACGATGAAAAACAGAAATTGCATCTTAATTAAATACAAAAGGCACAATGCCGACTTCAGTACAAGAACACTGACTCTTCTTACTGTCAATGGCTTGAACCATTCCTGTGACACTAGTTATAGATTCCAATGCTTCACTTCTGGTTTACTGTATCCCTCTGACCTTCGTATTGACGATCAAACACAGAAATTGCATCGGAATTAAATACAAATGGCACAATGCCGATTCAAGTACAATAAGACTGGCTCTTCCTACTGCCTATGTTTTGAACCATTCCTGTGACACTAATTATAGATTCCGAAGCTTCACTTCAGGTTTACTGTACCCAGCTGACCTTCTTATTGACGATGAAACACAGAAATTGCATTGCCAATTTATACAAAAGGCACAATGCCGACTTAAGTACAAGAAGACTGACTCTTTTTACTGTCTATGTTTTGAACCATTCCTGTGACACTAGTTATGGATTCCGATGCTTCACTCCAGGTTTACTGAATCCCTTTCACCTTCTTGTTGACGATGAAACACAGAAATTGCATCTTAATTAAATACAAAAGGCACAATGCCGACTCAAGTACATGAAGACTGACTCTTCTTACTGTCTTTGTTTTGAACCATTCCTGTGACACTAGTTAAAGATTCCGATGCATCACTTCAGGTTTACTGTATCCCTCTGACCTTATTATTGACGATGAAACACAGAAAATGCATCTTAATTAAATACAAAAGGCGCAATGCGCGACTTAAATACAAAAAAACTGACTCTTCTTTCTGCTTATGTTTTGAACCATTCCTGTGACACTAGTTATAGATTCCGATGCTTCACTTCAGGTTTACTGTATCCCTGTGACCTTCTTATTGACGATGAAACACAGAAATTGCATCGGAATTAAATACAAAAGGCACAATGCCGAGTGAAGTACAAGAAGACTGACTCTTTCTATTGTCTACGTTTTGAACCATTCCAGTGACACAAGTTATAGATTCCGATGCTTCATTTCAGGTTTACTGTATCCCTCAGACCTTCTTAATGACGATGAAACACAGAAATTGCATCGCAATTTAATACAAATATCACAATGCCGACTCATGTACAAGAAGACTGGCTCTTCTTACTGTCTATGCTTTGAACCATTCCTGTGACACTAGTTATAGATTCCGATGCCTCACATCAGGTTTACTGTATCCCTCTGATCCTCTTATTAACGATGGAACACAGAAATTGCATCGGAATTTAATACAAAAGGCACAATGCCGAGTGAAGTACAAGAAGACTGACTCTTTCTGTTGTCTACGTTTACAACCATTCCGGTGACACTAGTTATAGATTCCAATGCTTCACTTCAGGTTTACTGTACCCTCTGACCTTCTTATTGACGATGAAACACAGAAATTGCATCGGAATTTAATACAAAAGGCACAATGCCGACTTAAGTAAAAAAAGACTATCTCTTCTTACTCTCTATGTTTTGAACCATTCCTGTGACACTAGTTATGGATTCCTATGCTTCACTTCGGGTTACTGTACCCAGCTGACATTCTTGTTGACGATAAAACACAGAAATTGCATCGGCATTTTATACAAAAGGCAAAATGCCAACATAAGTACAAGAAGACTGACTCTTCCTACTGTCTATGTTTTGAACCATTCCTGAGACACTAGTTATAGATTCCGATGCTTCACTTCAGGTTTACTGTATCCCTCTGACCTACGTATTGACGATCAAACAAAGATATTTCATCGGAATTAAATACAAATGACACAATGCCGACTCAAGTACAAGAAGACTGGCTCTACTTACTTCCTATGATTTGAACCATTCCTGTGACACTAGTTATAGATTCCGAAGCTTCACTTCAGGTTTACTGTACCCAGCTGACCTTCTTATTGACGATGAAACGCAGAAATTGCATCGGCATTTTATACAAAAGGCACAATGCCGACTTAAGTACAAGAAGACTTACTCTTCGTACTGTCTTTGTTTGAACCATTCCTGTGACACTAGTTATAGATTCCGATGCTTCACTTCGGGTTTACTGTATCCCTCTGACCTTATTATTGACGATGAAACACAGAAATTGCATCTTAATTAAATACAAATGGCGCAATGCGCGACTTAAGTACAAAAAAACTGACTCTTTTTTCTGCTTATGTTTTGAACCATTCCTGTGACACTAGTTATAGATTCCGATGCTTCACTTCAGGTGTACTGTATCCCTCTGACCTTATTATTGACGATGAAACTCAGAAATTGCATCTTAATTAAATACAAAAGGCACAATGCGCGACTTAATTACAAGAAAACTGGCTCTTCTTACTGTTTATGTTTTAACCATTCCTGTGACACTAGTTATAGATTCCGATGCTTCACTTCAGGTTAACTGTATCACTGCGGCCTTCTTATTGACGATGAATCACAGAAATTGCATCGGAATTAAATACAAAAGGCACAATGCCGACTTAAGTACAACAAAACTGACTCTTCTTACTGTCTATGTTTTGAACCATTCCTGTGACACTAGTCATAGATTCCGATGCTTCACTTCAGGTTTACTGTATCCCCCTGACCTTCTTATTGACGATGAAACACAAGAATTGCATCGGAATTAAATACAAAAGGCACAATGCCGAGTGAAGTACAAGAAGACTGACTCTTTCTGTTGTCTACGTTTTGAACCATTCCAGTGACACTAGTTATAGATTCCGATGCTTCACTTCAGGTTTACTGTATCCCTCAGACCTTCTTATTGACGATGAAACACAGAGATTGCATCGGAATTAAATACAACAGGCACAATGCCGACTCAAGTACAAGAATACTGGCTCTTCTTACTGTCTATGCTTTGAACCATTCCTGTGACACTAGTTATAGATTCCGATGCTTCACATCAGGTTGACTGTATCCCTCTGATCTTCTTATTGACGATGAAACACAGAAATTTCATTGGAATTAAATACAAATGGCACAATGCCGACTCAAGTACAAGAAGACTGGCTCTTCTTACTTCCTATGTTTTGAACCATTCCTGTGACACTAGTTATAGATTCCGAAGCTTCACTTCAGGTTTACTGTACCCAGCTGACCTTCTTATTGACGATGAAACACAGAAATTGCATCGGCATTTTATACAAAAGGCACAATGCCGAGTTAAGTACAAGAAGACTGACTCTTCTTACTGTCTATGTTTTGAACCATTCCTGTGATACTAGTATGGATTCCGATGCTTCACTCCAGGTTTACTGAATCCCTTCCACCTTCTTATTCACGATGAAACACAGAAATTGTCTCTTAATTAAATACAAAAGGCATAATGCCGTCTTAAGTACAAGAAAACTGACTCTTCTTACTGTCTATGTTTTGAACCATTCCTGTGGCACTCGCTATAGATTCCGATGCTTCACTTCAGGTTTACTGTATCCCCCTGACCTTCTTATTGACGATGAAACTCAGAAATTGCATCGGAATTAAATACAAAAGGCACAATGCCGAGTGGAGTTCAAGAAGACTGACTCTTTCTATTGTCTACGTTTTGAACCATTCCGGTGACACTAGTTATAGATTCCGATGCTTCACTTCAGGTTTACTGTATCCCTCAGACCTTCTTATTGACGATGAAACACAGAAATTGCATCGCAATTAAATACAAAAGGCACAATGCCGACTCAAGTACAAGAATACTGGCTCTTCTTACTGCCAATGCTTTGAACCATTCCTGTGACACTAGTTATAGATGCCGATGACTCACTTCAGGTTTACTGTATCCCTCTGATCTTCTTATTGACGATGAAACACAGAAATTGCATCGGAATTATATACAAAAGGCACAATGCTGACTTATCTACAAGAAGACTGTCTCTTCTTACTTTCTATGCTTTGAACCTTCCCTGTGACACTAGTTATAGATTCCGATGCTTAACTTCAGGTTCACTGTATCTAGCTGACCTTCTTGTTGACGATGAAGCACAGAAATTGCATCGGAATAGAATACAAAAGGCACAATGCCGACTCAAGTACAAGAAGACTGACTCTTCTTACAGTCTAGGGTTTGAACCATTCCTCTGACACTAGTTATAGTTTCCGATGCATCACTTCAGGTTTACTGTTTCCCCCTGACCTTCTTATTGACGATCAAAGACAGAAAATTCATCGAAAGTAAATACAAAAGGCACAATGCCGACTCAAGTACAAGAAGAATGGCTCTTCTTATTGTCTATGTTTTGAACCATTTCTGTGACACTAGTTATAGTTTCGGATGCTTCACTTCAACTTTACTGCATCCCTCTGACCTTCTTATTGACGAAAAAAACACAGATATTGCATCGGAATTAAATACAAAGGGCACAATGCCAACTTAAGCACAAGAAAATTGACTTTTCTTACTGTCTATGCTTTCAACCATTCCTGTGACACCACTTATTGATTCCGATGCTTCACTTCAGGTTTACTGTATCCCTCTGAGCTTCTTATTGACGATGAAACGTAGAAATTGCATCGGAAGTATATACAAAAGGCACAATGCCGACATAAGTACAAGAAGAATGACTCTTCTTACTGTCTTTGCTTTGAACCATTCCTGTGACACTAGTTATAGATTCCGATGCTTCACTTCAGGTGTACTGTATCCCTTTGACCTTATTATTGACGATGAAACACAGAAATTGCATCTTAAATAAATACAAAAGGCACAATGCGCGACTTAATTACAAAAAGCTGCCTCTTCTTCTGTTTATGTTTTGAACCATTCCTGTGACACTAGTTATAGATTCCGATGCTTCACTTCAGGTTTACTGTATCCCTGCGGCCTTCATATTGACGATGAATCACAGAAATTGCATCGGAATTAAATATAAAAGGCACAATGCCGACTTTAGTACAAGAAAACAGACTCTTCATACTGTCTATGTTTTGAACCATTCCTGTGACACTAGTTATAGATTCCGATGCTTCACTTCAGGTTTACTGTATCCCCCTGACCTACTTATTGACGATGAAACACAGAAATTGCAACGGAATTAAATACAAAAGGCACAATGCCGAGCGAAGTACAAGAAGACTGACTCTTTCTGTTGTCTACGTTTACAACCATTCCGGTGACACTAGTTATAGATTCCTATGCTTCACTTCAGGTTACTGTACCCAGCTGACCTTCTTATTGACGATGAAACACAGAAATTGCATCGGCATTTTATACGAAACGCAAAATGCCAACATAAGTACAAGAAGACTGACTCTTCCTACTGTCTATGATTTGAACCATTCCTGTGACACTTGTTATAGATTCCGATGCTTAACTTCTGGTTTACTCTATCCCTCTGACCTTCTTATTGACGATGAAACACAGAGATTGCATCTTAAATAAATACAATAGGCACAATGCCGACTTCAGTACAAGAACACTGGCTCTTCTTACTGTCGATGGTTTGAACCATCCCTGTGACACTAGTTATAGATTCCGATGCTTCACTTCAGGTTTACTGTATCCCTCTGACCTTCGTATTGACGATCAAACAAAGAAGTTTCATCGGAATTAAATACAAATGGCACAATGCCGACTCAAGTACAAGAAGACTGACTCTTCTTACTTCCTATGATTTGAACCATTCCTGTGACACTAGTTATAGATTCCGAAGCTTCACTTCAGGTTTACTGTACCCAGCTGACCTTCTTATTGACGATGAAACACAGAAATTGCATCGGCATTTTATACAAAAGGCACAATGCCGACTTAAGTACAAGAAGACTTACTCTTCTTACTGTCTTTGTTTTGAACCATTCCTGTGACACTAGTTATAGATTCCGATGCTTCACTTCGGGTTTACTGTATCCTTCTGACCTTATTATTGACGATGAAACACAGAAATTGCACCTTAATTAAATACAAAAGGCGCAATGCGCGACTTAAGTACAAAAAAACTGACTCTTTTTTCTGCTTATGTTTTGAACCATTCCTGTGACACTAGTTATAGATTCCGATGCTTCACATCAGGTGTACTGTATCCCTCTGACCTTATTATTGACGATGAAACACAGAAATTGCATCTTAATTAAATACAAAAGGCACAATGCGCGACTTAATTACAAAAAAATTGCCTCTTCTTATTGTTTATGTTTTGAACCATTCCTGTGACACTAGTTTTAGATTCCGATGCTTCACTTCAGGTTAACTGTATCCCTGCGGCCTTCTTATTGACGATGAATCACAGAAATTGCATCGGAATTAAATACAAAAGGCACAATGCCGACTTAAGTACAAGAAAACTGACTCTTCTTACTGTCTATGTTTTGAACCATTCCTGTGACACTAGTTATAGATTCCGATGCTTCACTTCAGGTTTACTGTATCCCCCTGACCTTCTTATTGACGATGAAACACAGAAATTGCATCGGAATTAAATACAAATGGCACAATGCCGAGTGTAGTACAAGAAGACTGGCTCTTTCTGTTGTCTACGTTTTGAACCATTCCAGTGACACTAGTTATAGATTCCGATGCTTCACTTCAGGTTTACTGTATCCCTTAGACCTTCTTATTGACGATGAAACACAGAGATTGCATCGGAATTAAATACAACAGGCACAATGCCGACTCAAGTACAAGAATACTGGCTCTTCTTACTGTCTATGCTTTGAACCATTCCTGTGACACTAGTTATAGATTCCGATGCTTCACATCAGGTTGACTGTATCCCTCTGATCTTCTTATTGACGATGAAACACAGAAATTTCATTGGAATTAAATACAAATGGCACAATGCCGACTCGAGTACAAGAAGACTGGCTCTTCTTACTTCCTATGTTTTGAACCATTCCTGTGACACTAGTTATAGATTCCGAAGCTTCACTTTAGGTTTACTGTACCCAGCTTACCTTCTTATTGACGATGAAATACAGAAATTGAATCGGCATTTTATACAAAAGGCACAATGCCGACTTAAGTACAAGAAGAATGACTCTTCTTACTGTCTTTGTTTTGAACCATTCCAGTGACACTAGTTATAGATTCCGATGCTTCACTTCACGTTTACTGTATCCCTCAGACCTTTTTATTGACGATGAAACACAAAGATTGCATCGGAATGAAATACAACAGGCACAATGCCGACTCAAGTACAAGAAGACTGGCTCTTCTTACTGTCTATGTTTTGAACCATTCCTGTGACACTAGTTATAGATTCGGATGCTTCACTTCAGGTTGACTGTATCCCTCTGATCTTCTTATTGACGATGAAACACAGAAATTGCATCGGAATTTAATACAAAAGGCACAATGCCGACTTAAGTAAAAAAAGACTATCTCTTCTTACTCTCTATGTTTTGAACCATTCCTGTGACACTAGTTATGGATTCCTATGCGTCACTTCAGGTTAGTGTACCCAGCTGACCTTCTTATTGACGATGAAACACAGAAATTGCATCGGCATTTTATACAAAAGGCACAATGCCGACTTAAGTACAAGAAGACTGACTCTTCTTACTGTCTATGTTTTGAGCCATTCCTGTGACACTAGTATGGATTCCGATGCTTCACTCCAGGTTTACTGAATCCCTTCCACCTTCTTATTGACGATGAAACACAGAAATTGCATCTTAATTAAATACAAAAGGCACAATGCCGAGTGAAGTTGAAGAAGACTGACTCTTTCTATTGTCTACGTTTTGAACCATTCCGGTGACACTAGTTATAGATTCCGATGCTTCACTTCAGGTTTACTGTATCCCTCAGACCTTCTTATTGACGATGAAACACAGAAATTGCATCGCAATTAAATACAAAAGGCACAATGCCGATTCAAGTATAAGAATACTGGCTCTTCTTACTGCCAATGCTTAGAAACCATTCCTGTGACACTAGTTATAGATTCCGATGCCTCACTTCAGGTTTACTGTATCCCTCTGATCTTCTTATTGACGATGAAACACAGAAATTGCATCGGAATTATATACAAAAGGCACAATGCTGACGTACGTACAAGAAGACTGACTCTTCTTACTTTCAATGCTTTGAACCTTCCCTGTGACACTAGTTATAGATTCCGATGATTACTTCAGGTTCACTGTATCTAGCTGACCTTCTTATTGACGATGAAGCACAGAAATTGCATCGGAATTGAATACAAAAGGCACATTGCCGACTCAAGTACAAGAAGACTGACTCTCCTTACAGTCTAGGGTTTGAACCATTCCTCTGACACTAGTTATAGTTTCCGATGCATCACTTCAGGTTTACTGTATCCCCCTGACCTTCTTATTGACGATCAAAGACAGAAAATTAATCGAAAGTAAATACAAAAGGCACAATGCCGACTCAAGTACAAGAAGAATGGCTCTTCTTACTGTCTATGATTTGAACCATTTCTGTGACACTAGTTATAGATTCGGATGCTTCACTTCAACTTTACTGTATCCCTCTGACCTTCGTATTGACGAAGAAACACAGATATTGCATCGGAATTAAATACAAAAGGCACTATGCCGACTTAAGTACAAGAAGACTGACCCTTCTTACTGTCTATGTTTTGAACCACGCCTGTGACACTAGTTATAGATTGCGATGCTTCACTTCAGGTTTACTGTATCCCTCTGACCTTCGTATTGACGATGAAACACAGAAATTGCATCGGAATTAAATATAAAAGGCACAATGCCGACTCAAGTACAAAAAGACTGACTCTTCTTACTGTCTATGTTTTGAACCATTCCTGTGACACTAGATATAGATTCCGATGCTTCACTTCAGGTAGACTGTATCCCTGTGACCTTCTTATTGACAATGAATAACAGAAATTGCATCGGAATTAAATACAAAAGGCACAAAGACGACTTAAGTACAAGAAAACTGACTCTTCTTACTGTCTATGTTTTGAACCATTCCGGTGACACTAGTTATAGATTCCGATGCCTCACTTCAGGTGTACTGTATCCCTCTGATCTTCTTATTGACGATGAAACACAGAAATTGCATCGGAATTATATACAAAAGGCACAATGCTGAATTATGTACAAGAAGACTGACTCTTCTTACTTTCAATGCTTTGAACCTTCCCTGTGACACTAGTTATAGATTCCGATGATTAACTTCAGGTTCACTGTATCTAGCTGACCTTCTTATTGACGATGAAGCACAGAAATTGCATCGGAATTGAATACAAAAGGCACATTGCCGAATCAAGTACAAGAAGACTGACTCTTCTTAAAGTCTAGGGTTTGAACCATTCCTCTGACACTAGTTATAGTTTCCGATGCATCACTTCAGGTTTACTGTATCCCCCTGACCTTCTTATTGACGATCAAAGACAGAAAATTCATCGAAAGTAAATACAAAAGGCACAATGCCGACTCAAGTACAAGAAGAATGTCTCTTCTTACTGTCTATGTTTTGAACCAGTCCTGTGACACTAGCTATAGATTCCGATGCTTCACTTCAAGATTACTGTATCCCTCGTACCGTCTTATTGACGATGAAACACAGAAATTCCATCGGAATTAAATACAAAGGGCACAATGCCAACTTAAGCACAAGAAAACTGACTCTTCTTAGTGTCTATGATTTGAACCATTCCTGTGACAGTAGTTATAGATTGCGAAGCTTCACTTCAGGTTTACTGTACCCAGCTGACCTTATTATTGACGATGAAACACAGAAATTGCAACGGCATTTTATACAAAAGGCACAATGCCTACTTAAGTACAAGAAGGCTGACTCTTATCACTGTCTATGTTTTGAACCATTCCTGTGACACTAGTTATAGATTCCTATGCTTCACTTCCGGTTTCCTGTATCCCTCTGACCTTCTTATTGACGATGAATCACAGAAATTGCATCCGAATTAAATACAAAAGGCACAATGCCGACTTAAGTACAAGAAAACTGACTCTTCTTACTGTCTATGTTTTGAGCCATTCCTGTGACACTAGCTATAGATTCCGATGCTCCACTTCAGCCTTACTGTATCCCCCTGACCTTCTTATTGACGATGAAACACAGAAATTGCAACGGAATTAAATACAAAATGCACAATGCCGAGTGAAGTACAAGAAGACTGACACTTTCTAATGTCTACGATTTGAACCATTCCGGTGACACTAGTTATAGATTCCGATGCTTCACTTCAGGTTTACTGTATCACTCAGACCTTCTTGTTGACGATGAAACACAGAAATTGCATTGGAATTAAATACAAAAGGCACAATGTCGACTCAAGTACAAGAAGCCTGGCTCTTCTTATTGTCTATGTACTGAACCATTCCTGTGACACTAGTTATATATTCCGATGCTTCACTTCAGGTTTTCTGTATCCCTCTGATCTTCTTATTGACGATGAAACACAGGAATTGCATCGGAATTATATACAAAAGGCACAATGCCGACTTAAGTACAAGAAGACTGACTCTTCTTGCTGTCTATGCTTTGAACCTTTCCTGTGACACTGGTTATTGATTCCGATGCTTCACTTCAGGTTGACTGTATCGCCCTGACCTTCTTATTGACGATGAAACACAGAAACTGCATCTTAATTAAATACAAAAGACACAATGCCGACTTAAGTACAAGAAGACGGACTCTTCTTACTGTCTATGTTTTGAACCATTCCTGTGACATTAGTTATAGATTCCGATGCTTTACTCCAGTTTTACTGTATCCCTCTGACCTTCCTATTGACGATGAAACACAGAAACTGCATCGGAATTAAATACAAAAGGCACAATGCCGACTTAAGTACAAGAAGACTGACTCTTCTTACTGCCTATGTTTTGAACCATTCCTCTGAAACTAGTTATAGATTCCGAGGCTTCACTTCAGGTTTACTGTATCCCTCTGACCTTCATATTGACGATCAAACACAGAAATTTCATGGGAATTAAATACAAATGGCACAATGCCGACTCAAGTACAAGAAGACTGGTTCTTCTGACTGCCTATGCTTTGAACCATTCCTGTGACACTAGTTATAGATTCCGATGCTTCACTTCAGGTTTACTCTATCTCTCTGAACTGCTTATTGACGATGAAACACAGAAATTGCATCTTAATTAAATACAAAAGCGCAATGCGCGACTTAAGTACAAAAAAACTGACTCTTCTTTCTGCTTATGATTTGAACCATTCCTGTGACACTAGTTATAGATTCCGATGCTTCACTTCATGTTTACTGTATCCCTCTGAACTTCTTATTGTCGATGAAACACAGAAATTGCGTCGGAATTATATAAAAAAGGCACAATGCTGACAAGTACAAGAAGACTGACTCTTCTTACTGTCTATGCTTTGAACCTTCCCTGTGACACTAGTTATTGATTCCGATGCTACGCTTCAGGTTGACGGTATCCCTCTGACCTTCTTATTGATGATGAAAAACAGAAATTGCATCTTAATTAAATGCAAAAGGCACAATGCCGACTTATGTACAAGAAAACTGACTCTTCTTACTGTCTATGTTTTGAACCGTTCCTATGACACTACTTATAGATTCCGATGCTTCACTTCATTTTTACTGTATCCCTCTGACCTTCTTATTGACAATCAAACACAGATAATTGATCGGAAATAAATAGAAAAGGCACAATGCCGACTCAAGTACAAGAAGACTGGCTATTCTTACTGTCTATGATTTGAACCATTCCTGTGACACTAGTTATAGATGCCGATGCTTAACTTCAGGTTCACTGTATCCAGCTGACCTTCTTATTGACGATGAAGCACAGAAATTGCATCAGAATTGAATACAAAAGGCACAATGCTGACTCAAGTACAAGAAGACTGACTCTTCTTACCTTCTATGTTTTGAACCATTCCTGTGACACTAGTTATACATTCCGATGCTTCACTTCAGGTTTACTGTATCCTCTGTCCTTCTTATTGACGATCAAACACAGAAATTTCATCGGAATTAAATACAAAAGGCACAATGCCGACTCAAGTACAAGAAGACTGGCTCTTCTTATTGCCTATGTTTTGTACCATTCCTGTGACACTAGTTATAGATTCCGAAGCTTCACTTCGGGTTTACTGTACCCAGCTGACCTTATTATTGACGATGAAACACAGAAATTGCATCGGCATTTTATATAATAGGCACAATGCCGACTTAAGTACAAGAAGACTGACTCTTATCACTGTCTACGTTTTGAACCATTCCTGTGACACTAGTTATATATTCCGATGCTTCACTTCCGGTTTACTGTATGCCTCTGACCTTCTTATTGACGATGAAACACAGAAATTCCATCTTAATTAAATACAAAAGGCACAATGCCGACTTCAGTACAAGAACACTGACTCTTCTTACTGTCTATAGTTTGAACCATTCCTCTGACACTAGCTATAGATTCCGAAGCATCGCTTCGGGTTTACTGTACCCAGCTGACCTTATTATTGACGATGAAACACAGAAATTGCATCGGCATTTTATACAATAGGCACAATGCCGACTTAAGTACAAGAAGATTGACTCTTATCACTGTCTACGTCTTGAACCATTCCTGTGACACTAGTTATAGATTCCGATGCTTCACTTCATTTTTACTGTATCCCTCTGACCTTCTTATTGACGATCAAACACAGAAAATTGATCGGAATTAAATACAAAAGGCACAATGCCGACTCAAGTACAAGAAGACTGGCTCTTCTTACTGTCTATGATTTGAACCATTCCTGTAACACTAGTTATAGATTCCAATGCTTAACTTCAGGTTCACTGTATCCAGCTGACTTTCATATTGACGATGAAGCACAGAAATTGCATCGGAATTGAATACAAATGGCACAATGCCGACTTAAGTACAAGAAGACTGACTCTTCTTACTGTCTATGTTTTGAACCATTCCTGTGACACTAGTTATAGATTCCAATGCTTCACTTCAGGTTTACTGTATCCCTCTGACCTTCTTATTGACGATCAAACACAGAAATCTCATCGGAATTAAATACAAATGGCACAATGCCGACTCAAGTACAGGAAGACTGGCTCTTCTTACTGCCTGTGCTTTGAACCATTCCTGTGACACTAGTTATAGATTCCGAAGCTTCACATCAGGTTTACTGTACCCAGCTGACCTTTTTATTGACGATGAAACACAGAAATTGCACGGAATTAAGTACAAAAGGCTCAATGCCGAGTGAAGTACAAGATGACTGACTCTTTCTATTGTCTACGTTTTGAACCAGTCCGGTGGCACTAGTTATAGATTCCGATGCTTCACTTCAGGTTTACTGTATCCCTCAGACCTTCTTATTGACGATGAAACACAGAAATTGCATCGCAATTAAATACAAAAGGCACAATGCCGACTCAAGTACGAGAAGACTGGCTCTTCTTAGTGTCTATGGTTTGAACCATTCCTCTGGTACTAGTTATAGATTCCGATGCCTCACTTCAGGTTTACTGTAACCCTCTGATGTTATTGACGATGAAACACAGAAATTGCATCGGTATAATATACAAAAGGAACAATGCTGACTTAAGTACAAGCAGACTGACTCTTCTTACTGTCTATGCTTTGAACCATCCCTGTGACACTAGTTATTGATTCCGATGCTTCACTTCAGGTTGACTGTATCCCTCTGACCTTCTTATTGACGACGAAACACAGAAATTGCATCTTAATTAAGTACAAAAGGCACAATGCCGACTTAAGTACAAGAAAACTGCCTCTTCTTACTGTCTATGTTTTGAACCGTTCCTATGACACTAGTTATAGATTCCGATGCTTCACTTCATTTTTACTGTATCCCTCTGACCTTCTTATTGACGATCAAAATCAGTTAATTGATCGGAATTAAATACAAAGGGCACAATGCCGACTCAAGTACAAGAAGACTGGCTCTTCTAACTGTCTATGATTTGAACCATTTCTGTGACACTAGTTCTAGATGCCGATGTTTAACTTCGGATTCACTGTATCCAGCTGACCTTCTTATTGACGACGAAGAACTGAAATTGCATCGGAATTGAATACAAAAGGCACAATGCCGACTCAAGTACAAGAAGACTGACTCTTCTTACTGTCTATGAATTGGACCATTCCTGTGACACTAGTTATACATTCCGATGCTTCACTCCAGTTTTACTGTATCCCTCAGACCTACTTATTGACGATGAAACACTGAAATTGCATCGCAATTAAATACAAAAGGCACAATGCCGACTCAAGTACAAGAAGACTGGCTCCTCTTACTGTCTATGGTTTGAACCATTCCTGTGACACAAGTTATAGATTCCGATGCCTCACTTCAGATTTACTGTATCCCTTTGATCTTCTTATTGACGATGAAACACAGAAATTGCATCGGCATTTTATACAATAGGCACAATGCCGACTTAAGTACAAGAAGACTGACTCTTATCACTGTCTACGTTTTGAACCATTCCTGTGACACTAGTTATAGATTCCGATGCTTTACTTCCGGTTTACTGTATCCCTCTGACCCTCTTATTGACGATCAAACACATTAAAATCATCAGCATTAAATACAAAAGGCACAATGCGGACTCAAGTACAAGAAGAATGGCTCTTCTTACTGTCTATGTTTTGAGCCATTTCTGTGACATTAGTTATAGATTCGGATGCTACACTTCAGATTTACTGTAACCCTCTGACCTTATTATTGACGATGAAACACAGAAATTGCATCTTAATTAAATACAAAAGGCACAATGCGCGACTTAAGTACAAGAAGACTGACTCTTCTTACTGTCTATGTTTTGAACCATTCCTGCGACACTAGTTATAGATTCCGAGTCTTCACTTCAGGATTACTGTATCCCTCTGACCTTCTTATTGACGATCAAACACATCAATTTCATCGGAATTAAATACAAATGGCACAATGCCGACTCAAGTACAAGAAGACTGGTTCTTCTTACTGCCTATGCTTTGAACCATTCCTGTGACACTAGTAATAGATTGCGATGCTTCACTTCAGGTTTACTGTATCCCTCTGACCTTATTATTGACGATGAAACACAGAAATTGCATCTTAATTAAATACAAAAGGCACAATGCCGACTTAAGTAAAGAAGACTGACTCTTCTTACTGTCTATGTTTTGAACCATTCCTGTGACACTAGTTATAGATTCCGATGCTTCACTTCAAGATTACTGTATCCCTCTTACCGTCTTATTGACGATGAAACACAGAAATTCCATCGGAATTAAATACAAAGGGCACAATGCCGACTTAAGTACAAGAAGACTGACTCTTCTTACTGTTTATGCTTTGAACCATTCCTATGACACTAGTTATAGATTCCGATGCTTCACTTCATTTTTACTGTATCCCTCTGACCTTCTTATTGACGATCAAACACAGAAATTGCATCGGAATTAAATATAAAAGGCACATAGATGACACAAGTACAAAAAGTCTGACTCTTCTTACTGTCTATGTTTTGAACCATTCCTGTGACACTAGTTATAGATTCCGATGCTTCACTTCAAGATTACTGTATCCCTCTTACCGTCTTATTGACGATGAAACACAGAAATTCCATCGGAATTAAATACAAAGGGCACAATGCCGACTTAAGTACAAGAAGACTGACTCTTCTTACTGTCTATGTTTTGAACCATTCCTATGACAATAGTTATAGATTCCGATGCTTCACTTCATTTTTACTGTATCCCTCTGACCTTCTTATTGACGATCAAACACAGAAATTGCATCGGAATTAAATATAAAAGGCACAATGCCGACTCAGGTACAAAAAGACTGACTCTTCTTACTGTCTATGTTTTGAACCATTCCTGTGGCACTAGTTATAGATTCCGATGCTTCACTTCAAGAATACTGCATCCCTCTTACCGTCTTATTGACGATGAAACACAGAAATTCCATCGGAATTAAATACAAAGGGCACAATGCCGACTTAAGTACAAGAATACTGTCTCTTCTTACTGTCTATGTTTTGAACCATTCCTATGACACTAGTTAGAGATTCCGATGCTTCACTTCATTTTTACTGTATCCCTCTGACCTTCTTATTGACGATCAAATACAGAAAATTGATCGGAATTAAATTCAAAAGGCACAATGCCGACTCAAGTACAAGAAGAGTGGCTCTCCTTACTGTCTATGATTTGAACCATTCCTGTGACACTAGTTATAGATTCCAATGCTTAACTTCAGGTTCACTGTATCCAGCTGACTTTCATATTGACGATGAAGCACAGAAATTGCATCGGAATTGAATACAAATGGCACAATGCCGACTTAAGTACAAGAAGACTGACTCTTCTTACTGTCTATGTTTTGAACCATTCCTGTGACATTAGTTATAGATTCCAATGCTACACTCCAGTTTTACTGTACCCCTCTGACCTTCTTATTGACGATGAAACACAGAAACTGCATCGGAATTAAATACAAAAGGCACAATGCCGACTTAAGTAGAAGAAGACTGACTCTTCTTACTGTCTATGTTTTGAACCATTCCTGTGACACTAGTTATAGATTCCATTGCTTCACTTCTGGTTTACTGTATCCTCTCACCTCCTTATTGACGATCAAACACAGAAATCTCATCGGAATTAAATACATATGGCACAATGCCGACTCAAGTACAAGAAGACTGGCTCTTCTTACTGCCTGTGCTTTGAACCATTCCTGTGACACTAGTTATAGATTCCGAAGCTTCACATCAGGTTTACTATACCCAGCTGACCTTTTTATTGACGATGAAACACAGAAATTGCACGGAATTAAATACAAAAGGCACAATGCCGAGTGAAGTACAAGAAGACTGACTGTTTCTGTTGTCTACGTTTTGAACCATTCCGGTGGCACTAGTTATAGATTACGATGCTTCACTTCAGGTTTACTGTATCCCTCAGACCTTCTTATTGACGATGAAACACAGAAATTGCATCGCAATTAAATACAAAAGGCACAATGTCGACTCAAGTACAAGAAGACTGGCTCTTCTTAGTGTCCATGTTTTGAACCATTCCTCTGACACTAGTTATAGATTCCGATGCCTCACTTCAGGTTTACTGTAACCCTCTGATCTTATTGACGATGAAACACAGAAATTGCATCGGTATAATATACAAAAGGCACAATGCTGACTTAAGTACAAGCAGACTGACTCTTCTTACTGTCTATGCTTTGAACCATCCCTGTGACACTAGTTATTGATTCCGATGCTTCACTTCAGGTTGACTGTATCCCTCTGACCTTCTTATTGACGATGAAACACAGAAATTGCATCTTAATTAAATACAAAAGGCACAATGCCGACTTAAGTACAAGAAAACTGCATCTTCTTACTGTCTATGTTTTGAACCGTTCCTATGACACTACTTATAGATTCCGATGCTTCACTTCATTTTTACTGTATCCCTCTGACCTTCTTATTGACGACCAAAATCAGTTAATTGATCGGAATTAAATACAAAGGGCACAATGCCGACTCAAGTACAAGAAGACTGGCTCATCTAACTGTCCATGATTTGAACCATTTCTGTGACACTAGTTATAGATGCCGATGCTTAACTTCGGATTCACTGTATCCAGCTGACCTTCTTATTGACGACGAAGAACTGAAATTGCATCGGAATTGAATACAAAAGACACAATGCCGACTCAAGTACAAGAAGTCTGACTCTTCTTACTGTCTATGAATTGAACCATTCCTGTGACACTAGTTATACATTCCGATGCTTCACTCCAGTTTTACTGTATCCCTCAGACCTTCTTATTGACGATGAAACACAGAAATTGCATCGCAATTAAATACAAAAGGCACAATGCCGACTCAAGTAAAAGAAGACTGGCTCCTCTTACTGTCTATGGTTTGAACCATTCCTGTGACACAAGTTATAGATTCCGATGCCTCACTTCAGGTTTACTGTATCCCTCTGATCTTCTTATTGACGATGAAACACAGAAATTGCATCGGTATAATATACAAAAGGCACAATGCTGACGTAAGTACAAGAAGACTGACTCTTCTTACTGTCTGTGCTTTGAACCATCCCTGTGACACTAGTTATTGATTCCGATGCTTCACTTCAGGTTGACTGTATCCCTCTGACCTTCTTATTGACGATGAAACACAGAAATTGCATCTTAATTAAATACAAAAGGCACAATGCCGACTTAAATACAAGAAAACTGCCTCTTCTTAGTGTCTATGTTTTGAACCGTTCCTATGACACTAGTTATAGATTCCGATGCTTCACTTCATTTTGACTGTATCCCTCTGACCTTCTTATTGACGATCAAAAACAGTTAATTGATCGGAATTAAATACAAAGGGCACAATGCCGACTCAAGTACAAGAAGACTGGCTCTTCTAACTGTCTATCATTTGAACCATTCCTGTGACACTAGTTATAGAAGCCGATGCTTAACTTCGGATTCACTGTATGCAGCTGACCTTCTTATTGACGATGAAGAACTGAAATTGCATCGGAATTGAATACAAAAGGCACAATGCCGACTCAAGTACAAGAAGACTGGCTCCTCTTACTGTTTATGGTTTGAACCATTCCTGTGACACAAGTTATAGAATCCGATGCCTCACTTCTGGTTTACTGTATCCCTCTGATCTTCTTATTGACGATGAAACACAGAAATTGCATCGGTATAATATACAAAAGGCACAATGCTGACGTAAGTACAAGATAACTGACTCTTCTCACTGTCTATGCTTTGAACCATTCCTGTGACACTAGTTATAGATTCCGATGCTTCACTTCAGGTTTACTGTACCCTCTGACCTTCTTATTGACGATGAAACACAGAAATTGCATCGGAATTAAATACAAAAGGCACCATGCCGACTCTAGTACAAGAAGATTGGTTCTTCTTACTGTCTATGATTTGAATCATTTCTGTGACACTAGTTATAGATTCCGATGCTTCACTTCAGGTATGCTGTATCCGTCTGACATTCTTATTGACGAAGAAACACAGATATTGCATCGGAATTAAATACAAAAGGCACAATGCCGACTAAAGTACAAAAGACTGACTCTTCTTACTCTCTATGTTTTGAACCATTCCTGTGACACTAGTTATAGATTCCGATGCTTCACTTCAGGTTTACTGTATCCCTCTGACCTTCTTATTGACGATGAAACACAGAAATTGCATCGGAATTAAATACAAAAGGCACAATGCCGACCTAAGTACAAGAAAGTGACTCTTCTTACTGTCTATGTTTGAACAATTCCTGTGTCACTAGTTATAGATTCCGATGCTTCACTTCAGGTTTACTGCATCCCATTGACCTTCGTATTGACGATGAAACACAGAAATTGCATCGGAATTAAATACAAATGGCACAATGCCGACTCATGTACATGAAGACTGGCTCTTCTTACGGCCTATGTTTTGAACCTTTCCTCTGAGACCGGTTTTAGATTCCGATGCTTCACTTCAGGTTTACTGTATCCCTTGGACCTTCTTGTTGACGCCGAAACACAGAAATTGCATCGGAATTAAATAGAAAAGCGACAATGCCGACTTAAATACAAGAAAATTGACTCTTCTTACTGTCTCTGTTTTGAACCATTAATGTGACACTAGTAATAGATCCCGATGCTTCACTTCAGGTTTACTGTATCCCTCTGACCTTCGTATTGACGATGAAGCACAGAAAATGCATAGGAATTACATACAAAATGCATAATGCCCACTTAAGTACAAGAAAACTGACTCTTCTTACTGTCTATGCTTTGAACCATTCCTGTGACACTAGTTATAGATCCCGATGCTTCACTTCAGGTTTACTGTATCCCTCTGACCTTCTTGTTGACAATGAAACACAGAAATTGCATCGGAATTAAATACTAAAGGCACAATGCCTACCTAAGTACAAGAGAACTGACTCTTCATACTGTTTAAGTTTTGAACCATTCCTGTGACACTAGTTATAGATTCCGATGCTTCACTTCATGTTTACTGTATCCCTGTGACCTTCTTATTGACGATGAAAGACAGAAATTGCATCGGAATTAAATACAAAAGGCTCAATGCCGACTTAAGTACAAGGAAACAGACTCTTCTTACTGTCTATGTTTTGAACCATTCCTGTGACACTAGTTATAGATTCCGATGCTTCACTTCGGGTTTACTATATCCCTCCGACGTTCTTATTGACGATGAAACACGTAAATTGCATCCGAATTATATACAAAAGCCACAATGCCGACTTAAGTACAAGAAGTCTGACTCTTCTTACTGTCTATGTTTTGAACCATTCCTGTGACTCTAGTTATAGATTCCGATGCTTCACTTCAGGTATACTGTATCCCTCTCACCTTCGTATTGACGATGAAACACAGAAATTGCATCGGAATTAAATACAAAAGGCACAATGCCGACTCAAGTACAAGAAGACTGGCTCTTCTTACTGTCTACGATTTGAACCATTTCTGTGACACTAGTTATAGATTCCGATGCTTCACTTCAGGTTTACTGTATCCCTCTGACCTTCTTATTGACGAAGAAACACAGATATTGCTTCGGTATTAGTTACAAAAGGCACAATGCCGACTCAAGTACAAGAAAACTGACTCTTCTTACTATCTATGCTTTGAAGCATTCCTGTGACACTAGTAGTAAATTACGATGCTTCACTTCAGTTTTACTCTATCCCTCTGACCTTCTTATTGACAATGAAACACAGAAATTAAATTGGAATAAAATAAAAAATCACAATGCCGACCTAAGTACAAGAAAAATGACTCTTCTTACAGTCTATGTTTTGAACCATTCCTGTGACACTAGTTATAGAATCCGATGCTTCACTTCAGGTTTACTGTATCCCCCTGACCTTCTTATTGACGAAGAAACACAGATACTGCTTCGAAATTAAATACAAAAGGCACAATGCCGACTAAAGTACAAAAAGACTGACTCTTCTTACTCTCTATATTTTGAACCATTCCTGTGACACTAGTTATAGATTCCGATGCTTCACTTCAGGTTTACTGTATCCCTCTGACTATCGTATTGACGATGAAACACAGAAATTGCATCGGAATTAAATACAAAAGGCACAATGCAGACTTAAGTACAAGAAAACTGACTCTTCTTACTGTTTATGTTTTAACCATTCCTGTGACACTAGTTATAGATTCCGATGCTTCACTTCAGGTTTACTGTATCCCATTGACCTTCGTATTGACGATGAAACACAGAAATTGCATCGGAATTAAATAAAAAAGCACAATGCCAACTCAAGTACAAACAGACTGACTCTTCTTACTCTCTATGCTTTGAAACATTCCTGTGACACTAGTTATAGATGCCGATGCTTCACTTCAGGTTTACTGTATCCCTCTGACCTTCTTATTGACGATGAAACACAGAAATTGCATCGGTATTATAGACCAAAGGCACAAGGCCGACTTAAGTACAAGAAGACTGACTCTTCTTACTGTCTATGTTTTGAACCATTCTTGTGACACTAGTTATAGATTCCGATGCTTCTCTTCAGGTTTACTGTATCCCTCAGACCGTCGTACTGACGATGAAACACAAAAATTGCATCGGAATTAAATACAAATGGTACAATGCCGACTCAAGTACAAGAAGACTGGCTCTTCTTACTGTCTATGTTTTGAACGTTTCCTGTGAGATCGGTTTTAGATTCCGATGCTTCACGTCAGGTTTACTGTATCCCTTGAACCTTGTTATTGTCGACGAAACACAGAAATTGCATCGGAATTAAATAGAAAAGGCACAATGCCGACTTCAGTACAAGAAAACAGACTCTTATTAATATCTATGTTTTGAACCATTCCTGTGACACTAGTTATGGATTCCGATGCATCACTTCAGGCTTACTGTATCCCTCTGAACCTCTTATTGACGATGAAACACAGAAAATGCATCGCAATTAAATACAAAAAGCACAATGCCGGCTTAAGTACTAGAAGACTGACTCTTCTTACTGTCTATGTTTTGAACCATTCCTGTGACACTAGTTATAGATTCCAATGCTTCACTTCATGTTTAATGTATCCCTGTGACCTTCTTATTGACGATGAGAGACAGAAATTGCATCGGAATTAAATACAAAAGGTACAATGCCGACTTAAGTACAAGAAAACAGACTCTTCTTACTGTCTATGTTTTGGACCTTTCCTGTGACACTAGTTATAGATTCCGATGCTTCACTTCAGGTTTACTGTATCCCTCCGACCCTCTTATTGACGATGATACACGTAAATTGCATCGGAATTAAATACAAAATGCACAATGCCGACTTAAGTACAAGAAGACTGACTCTTCTTACTGTCTATGTTTTGAACCATTCCTGTGACACTAGTTATAGATTCCGATGCTTCACTTCAGGTTTACTGTACCCTCTGACCTTCTTATTGACGATGAAACACAGAAATTGCATCGGAATTAAATACAAAAGGCACAATGCCGACTAAAGTACAAGAAGACTGGCTCTTCTTACTGTCTATGATTTGAACCAGTCCTGTGACACTAGTTATTGATTCCGATAATTCACTTCAGTTTTACTGTATAGCTCTGACCTTCTTATTGACAATGAAACACAGAAATTAAATCGGAATTAAATACAAAAGGCACAATGCCGACCTAAGTACAAGAAAACTTACTCTTCTTACTGTCTATGTTTTGAACCATTCCTGTGACACTAGTTATAGATTCCGATGCATCACTTCAGGTTTACTGTATCCCTCTGACCCTCTTATTGACGATGAAACACAGAAAATGCATCGCAATTAAATACAAAAAGCACAATGCCGGCTTAAGTACTAGAAGACTGACTCTTCTTACTGTCTATGTTTTGAACCATTCCTGTGACACTAGTTATAGATTCCAATGCTTCACTTCATGTTTAATGTATCCCTGTGACCTTCTTATTGACGATGAGAGACAGAAATTGCATCGGAATTAAATACAAAACGCACAATGCCGACTTAAGTACAAGAAAACAGACTCTTCTTACTGTCTATGTTTTGAACCATTCCTGTGACACTAGTTGTAGATTTCGATGCTTCACTTCAGGTTTACTGTATCCCTCCGACCTTCTTATTGACGATGAAACACGTAAATTGCATCAGAATTAAATACAAAAGGGACAATGCCGACTTAAGTACAAGAAGACTGACTCTTCTTACTGTCTATGTTTTGAACCATTCCTGTGACACTAGTTATAGATTCCGATGCTTCACTTCATGTTTACTGTATCCCTGTGACCTTCTTATTGACGAAGAAAGACAGAAATTGCATCGGAATTAAATACAAAAGGTACAATGCCGACTTAAGTACAAGAAAACAGACTCTTCTTACCGTCTATGTTTTGGACCTTTCCTGTGACACTAGTTATAGATTCCGATGCTTCACTTCAGGTTTACTGTATCCCTCCGACCATCTTATTGACGATGATACACGTAAATTGCATCGGAATTAAATACAAAATGCACAATGCCGACTTAAGTACAAGAAGACTGACTCTTCTTACTGTCTATGTTTTGAACCATTCCTGTGACACTAGTTATAGATTCCGATGCTTCAATTCAGGTTTACTGTATCCCTCTCACCTTCGTATTGACCATGAAACACAGAAATTGCATCGGAATTAAATACAAAAGGCACAATGCCGACTAAAGTACAAGAAGACTGGCTCTTCATACTGTCTATGATTTGAACCATTCCTGTGACACTAGTTATAGATTCCGATGCTTCACTTCAGTTTTACTGTATCGCTCTGACCTTCTTATTGACAATGAAACACAGAAATTAAATCGGAATTAAATACAAAAGGCACAATGCCGACCTAAGTACAAGAAAACTTACTCTTCTTACTGTCTATGTTTTGAACCATTCCTGTGACACTAGTTATAGATTCCGATGCTTCACTTCAGGTTTACTGTATCCCATTGACCTTCGTATTGACGATGAAACACAGAAATTGCATCGGAATTAAATAAAAAAGCACAATGCCAACTCAAGTACAAACAGACTGACTCTTCTTACTCTCTATGCTTTGAACCATTCCTGTGACACTAGTTATAGATTCCGATGCTTCACTTCATGTTTACTGTATCCCTGTGACCTTCTTATTGACGAAGAAAGACAGAAATTGCATCGGAATTAAATACAAAAGGTACAATGCCGACTTAAGTACAAGAAAACAGACTCTTCTTACTGTCTATGTTTTGGACCTTTCCTGTGACACTAGTTATTGATTCCGATGCTTCACTTCAGTTTTACTGTATAGCTCTGACCTTCTTATTGACAATGAAACACAGAAATTAAATCGGAATTAAATACAAAAGGCACAATGCCGACCTAAGTACAAGAAAACTTACTCTTCTTACTGTCTATGTTTTGAACCATTCCTGTGACGCTAGTTATAGATTCCGATGCATCACTTCAGGTTTACTGTATCCCTCTGACCCTTTTATTGACGATGAAACACAGAAAATGCATCGCAATTAAATACAAAAAGCACAACGCCGGCTTAAGTACTAGAAGACTGGCTCTTCTTACTGTCTATGTTTTGAACGTTTCCTGTGAGACCGGTTTTAGATTCCGATGCTTCACGTCAGGTTTACTGTATCCCTTGAACCTTGTTGTTGACGACGAAACACAGAAATTGCATCGGAATTAAATAGAAAAGGCACAATGCCGACTTCAGTACAAGAAAACAGACTCTTATTAATATCTATGTTTTGAACCATTCCTGTGACACTAGTTATGGATTCCGATGCATCACTTCAGGTTTACTGTATCCCTCTGAACCTCTTGTTGACGATGAAACACAGAAAATGCATCGCAATTAGATACAAAAAGCACAATGCCGGCTTAAGTACTAGAAGACTGACTCTTCTTACTGTCTATGTTTTGAACCATTCCTGTGACACTAGTTATAGATTCCAATGCTTCACTTCATGTTTAATGTATCCCTGTGACCTTCTTATTGACGATGAGAGACAGAAATTGCATCGGAATTAAATACAAAAGGTACAATGCCGACTTAAGTACAAGAAAACAGACTCTTCTTACTGTCTATGTTTTGGACCTTTCCTGTGACACTAGTTATAGATTCCGATGCTTCACTTCAGGTTTACTGTATCCCTCCGACCCTCTTATTGACGATGATACACGTAAATTGCATCGGAATTAAATACAAAATGCACAATGCCGACTTAAGTACAAGAAGACTGACTCTTCTTACTGTCTATGTTTTGAACCATTCCTGTGACACTAGTTATAGATTCCGATGCTTCACTTCAGGTTTACTGTATCCCTCTCACCTTCGTATTGACGATGAAACACAGAAATTGCATCGGAATTAAATACAAAAGGCACAATGCCGTCTAAAGTACAAGAAGACTGGCTCTTCTTACTGTCTATGATTTGAACCATTCCTGTGACACTAGTTATAGATTCCGATGCTTCACTTCAGTTTTACTGTATCGCTCTGACCTTCTTATTGACAATGAAACACAGAAATTAAATCGGAATTAAATACAAAAGGCACAATGCCGACCTAAGTACAAGAAAACTTACTCTTCTTACTGTCTACGTTTTGAACCATTCCTGTGACACTAGTTATAGATTCCGATGCATCACTTCAGGTTTACTGTATCCCTCCGACCCTCTTATTGACGATGAAACACAGAAAATGCATCGCAATTAAATACAAAAAGCACAATGCCGGCTTAAGTACTAGAAGACTGACTCTTCTTACTGTCTATGTTTTGAACCATTCCTGTGACACTAGTTATAGATTCCAATGCTTCACTTCATGTTTAATGTATCCCTGTGACCTTCTTATTGACGATGAGAGACAGAAATTGCATCGGAATTAAATACAAAACGCACAATGCCGACTTAAGTACAAGAAAACAGACTATTCTTACTGTCTATGTTTTGAACCATTCCTGTGACACTAGTTGTAGATTCCGATGCTTCACTTCAAGTTTACTGTATCCCTCCGACCTTCTTATTGACGATGAAACACGTAAATTGCATCAGAATTAAATACAAAAGGCACAATGCCGACTTAAGTACAAGAAGACTGACTCTTCTTACTGTCTATGTTTTGAACCATTCCTGTGACACTAGTTATAGATTCCGATGCTTCACTTCATGTTTACTGTATCCCTGTGACCTTCTTATTGACGAAGAAAGACTAAAATTGCATCGGAATTAAATACAAAAGGTACAATGCCGACTTAAGTACAAGAAAACAGACTCTTCTTACTGTCTATGTTTTGGACCTTTCCTGTGACACTAGTTATGGATTCCGATGCTTCACTTCAGGTTTACTGTATCCCTCCGACCCTCTTATTGACGATGATACACGTAAATTGCATCGGAATTAAATACAAAATGCACAATGCCGACTTAAGTACAAGAAGACTGACTCTTCTTACTGTCTATGTTTTGAACCATTCCTGTGACACTAGTTATAGATTCCGATGCTTCACTTCAGGTTTACTGTATCCCTCTCACCTTCGTATTGACGATGAAACACAGAAATTGCATCGGAATTAAATACAAAAGGCACAATGCCGTCTAAAGTACAAGAAGACTGGCTCTTCTTACTGTCTATGATTTGAACCATTCCTGTGACACTAGTTATAGATTCCGATGCTTCACTTCAGTTTTACTGTATCGCTCTGACCTTCTTATTGACAATGAAACACAGAAATTAAATCGGAATTAAATACAAAAGGCACAATGCCGACCTAAGTACAAGAAAACTTACTCTTCTTACTGTCTACGTTTTGAACCATTCCTGTGACACTAGTTATAGATTCCGATGCTTCACTTCAGGTTTACTGTATCCCATTGACCTTCGTATTGACGATGAAACACAGAAATTGCATCGGAATTAAATAAAAAAGCACAATGCCAACTCAAGTACAAACAGACTGACTCTTCTTACTCTCTATGCTTTGAAACATTCCTGTGACACTAGTTATAGATTCCGATGCTTCACTTCAGGTTTACTGTATCCCTCCGACCCTCTTATTGACGATGATACACGTAAATTGCATCGGAATTAAATACAAAATGCACAATGCCGACTTAAGTACAAGAAGACTGACTCTTCTTACTGTCTATGTTTTGAACCATTCCTGTGACACTAGTTATAGATTCCGATGCTTCACTTCAGGTTTACTGTATCCCCCTGACCTTCTCATTGACGAAGAAACACAGATACTGCTTCGAAATTAAATACAAAAGGCACAATGCCGACTAAAGTACAAAAAGACTGACTCTTCTTACTCTCTATGTTTTGAACCATTCCTGTGACACTAGTTATAGATTCCGATGCTTCACTTCAGGTTTACTGTATCCCTCTGACCATCGTATTGACGATGAAACACAGAAATTGCATCGGAATTAAATACAAAAGGCACAATGCCGACTTAAGTACAAGAAAACTGACTCTTCTTACTGTCTATGTTTTGAACCATTCCTGTGACACTAGTTATAGATTCCGATGCTTCACTTCAGGTTTACTGTATCCCATTGACCTTCGTATTGACGATGAAACACAGAAATTGCATCGGAATTAAATAAAAAAGCACAATGCCAACTCAAGTACAAACAGACTGACTCTTCTTACTCTCTATGCTTTGAAACATTCCTGTGACACTAGTTATAGATTCCGATGCTTCACTTCAGGTTTACTGTATCCCTCTCACCCTCGTATTGACGATGAAACACAGAAATTGCATCGGTATTATAGACCAAAGGCACAAGGCCGACTTAAGTACAAGAAGACTGACTCTTCTTACTGTCTATGTTTTGAACCATTCCTGTGACACTAGTTATAGATTCCGATGCTTCACTTCAGGTTTACTGTATCCCTCTCACCCTCGTATTGACGATGAAACACAGATATTGCATCGGAATTAAATACAAAAGGCACAATGCCGACTAAAGTACAAGAAGACTGACTCTTCTTACTGTCTATGTTTTGAACCATTCCTGTGACACTAGTTATAGATTCCGATGCTTCACTTCAGGTTTACTGTATCCCCCTGACCTTCTTATTGACGAAGAAACACAGATACTGCTTCGAAATTAAATACAAAAGGCACAATGCCGACTAAAGTACAAAAAGACTGACTCTTCTTACTCTCTATGCTTTGAACCATTCCTGTGACTCTAGTTATAGATTCCGATGCTTCACTTCAGGTTTACTGTATCCCTCTGACCATCGTATTGACGATGAAACACAGAAATTGCATCGGAATTAAATACAAAAGGCACAATGCCGACTTAAGTACAAGAAAACTGACTCTTCTTACTGTCTATGTTTTGAACCATTCGTGTGACACTAGTTATAGATTCCGATGCTTCACTTCAGGTTTACTGTATCCCATTGACCTTCGTATTGACGATGAAACACAGAAATTGCATCGGAATTAAATAAAAAAGCACAATGCCAACTCAAGTACAAACAGACTGACTCTTCTTACTCTCTATGCTTTGAAACATTCCTGTGACACTAGTTATAGATTCCGATGCTTCACTTCAGGTTTACTGTATCCCTCTGACCTTCTTATTGACGATGAAACACAGAAATTGCATCGGTATTATAGACCAAAGGCACAAGGCCGACTTAAGTACAAGAAGACTGACTCTTCTTACTGTCTATGTTTTGAACCATTCTTGTGACACTAGTTATAGATTCCGATGCTTCACTTCAGGTTTACTGTATCCCTCTGACCGACGTACTGACGATGAAACACAAAAATTGCATCGGAATTAAATACAAATGGTACAATGCCGACTCAAGTACAAGAAGACTGGCTCTTCTTACTGTCTATGTTTTGAACGTTTCCTGTGAGACCGGTTTTAGATTGCGATGCTTCACGTCAGGTTTACTGTATCCCTTGAACCTTGTTATTGACGACGAAACACAGAAATTGCATCGGAATTAAATAGAAAAGGCACAATGCCGACTTCAGTACAAGAAAACACTCTTATTAATATCTATGTTTTGAACCATTGCTGTGACACTAGTTATGGATTCCGATGCATCACTTCAGGTTTACTGTATCCCTCTGAACCTCTTATTGACGATGAAACACAGAAAATGCATCGCAATTAAATACAAAAAGCACAATGCCGGCTTAAGTACTAGAAGACTGACTCTTCTTACTGTCTATGTTTTGAACCATTCCTGTGACACTAGTTATAGATTCCAATGCTTCACTTCATGTTTAATGTATCCCTGTGACCTTCTTATTGACGATGAGAGACAGAAATTGCATCGGAATTAAATACAAAACGCACAATGCCGACTTAAGTACAAGAAAACAGACTCTTCTTACTGTCTATGTTTTGAACCATTCCTGTGACACTAGTTGTAGATTCCGATGCTTCACTTCAGGTTTACTGTATCCCTCCGACCTTCTTATTGACGATGAAACACGTAAATTGCATCAGAATTAAATACAAAAGGCACAATGCCGACTTAAGTACAAGAAGACTGACTCTCCTTACTGTCTATGTTTTGAACCATTCCTGTGACACTAGTTATAGATTCCGAAGCTTCACTTCATGTTTACTGTATCCCTGTGACCTTCTTATTGACGATGAAAGACAGATATTGCATCGGAATTAAATACAAAAGGTACAATGCCGACTTAAGTACAAGAAAACAAACTCTTCTTACTGTCTATGCTTTGGACCTTTCCTGTGACACTAGTTATAGATTCCGATGCTACACTTCAGGTTTACTGTATCCCTCCGACCCTCTTATTGACGATGATACACGTAAATTGCATCGGAATTAAATACAAAATGCACAATGCCGACTTAAGTACAAGAAGACTGACTCTTCTTACTGTCTATGTTTTGAACCATTCCTGTGACACTAGTTATAGATTCCGATGCTTCACTTCAGGTTTACTGTACCCTCTGACCTTCTTATTGACGATGAAACACAGAAATTGCATCGGAATTAAATACAAAAATCACAATGCCGACTAAAGTACAAGAAGACTGGCTCTTCTTACTGTCTATGATTTGAACCATTCCTGTGACACTAGTTATTGATTCCGATGCTTCACTTCAGTTTTACTGTATAGCTCTGACCTTCTTATTGACAATGAAACACAGAAATGAAATCGGAATTAAATACTAAAGGCACAATGCCGACCTAAGTACAAGAAAACTTACTCTTCTTACTGTCTATGTTTTGAACCATTCCTGTGACACTAGTTATAGATTCCGATGCATCACTTCAGGTTTACTGTATCCCTCTGACCCTCTTATTGACGATGAAACACAGAAAATGCATCGCAATTAAATACAAAAAGCACAATGCCGGCTTAAGTACTAGAAGACTGACTCTTCTTACTGTCTATGTTTTGAACCATTCCTGTGACACTAGTTATAGATTCCAATGCTTCGCTTCATGTTTAATGTATCCCTGTGACCTTCTTATTGACGATGAGAGACAGAAATTGCATCGGAATTAAATACAAAACGCACAATGCCGACTTAAGTACAAGAAAACTGACTCTTCTTACTGTCTATGTTTTGAACCATTCCTGTGACACTAGTTGAAGATTCCGATGCTTCACTTCAGGTTTGCTGTATCCCTCCGACCTTCTTATTGACGATGAAACACGTAAATTGCATCAGAATTAAATACAAAAGGCACAATGCCGACTTAAGTACAAGAAGACTGACTCTTCTTACTGTCTATGTTTTGAACCATTCCTGTGACACTAGTTATAGATTCCGATGCTTCACTTCATGTTTACTGTATCCCTGTGACCTTCTTATTGACGATGAAAGACAGAAATTGCATCGGAATTAAATACAAAAGGTACAATGCCGACTTAAGTACAAGAAAACAGACTCTTCTTACTGTCTATGTTTTGGACCTTTCCTGTGACACTAGTTATAGATTCCGATGCTTCACTTCAGGTTTACTGTATCCCTCCGACCCTCTTATTGACGATGATACACGTAAATTGCATCGGAATTAAATACAAAATGCACAATGCCGACTTAAGTACAAGAAGACTGACTCTTCTTACTGTCTATGTTTTGAACCATTCCTGTGACACTAGTTATAGATTCCGATGCTTCACTTCAGGTTTACTGTATCCCTCTCACCTTCGTATTGACGATGAAACACAGAAATTGCATCGGAATTAAATACAAAATTCACAATGCCGACTAAAGTACAAGAAGACTGGCTCTTCTTACTGTCTATGATTTGAACCATTCCTGTGACACTAGTTATAGATTCCGATGCTTCACTTCAGTTTTACTGTATCCCCCTGACCTTCTCATTGACGAAGAAACACAGATACTGCTTCGAAATTAAATACAAAAGGCACAATGCCGACTAAAGTACAAAAAGACTGACTCTTCTTACTCTCTATGTTTTGAACCATTCCTGTGACACTAGTTATAGATTCCGATGCTTCACTTCAGGTTTACTGTATCCCTCTGACCATCGTATTGACGATGAAACACAGAAATTGCATCGGAATTAAATACAAAAGGCACAATGCCGACTTAAGTACAAGAAAACTGACTCTTCTTACTGTCTATGTTTTGAACCATTCCTGTGACACTAGTTATAGATTCCGATGCTTCACTTCAGGTTTACTGTATCCCATTGACCTTCGTATTGACGATGAAACACAGAAATTGCATCGGAATTAAATAAAAAAGCACAATGCCAACTCAAGTACAAACAGACTGACTCTTCTTACTCTCTATGCTTTGAAACATTCCTGTGACACTAGTTATAGATTCCGATGCTTCACTTCAGGTTTACTGTATCCCTCTCACCCTCGTATTGACGATGAAACACAGAAATTGCATCGGTATTATAGACCAAAGGCACAAGGCCGACTTAAGTACAAGAAGACTGACTCTTCTTACTGTCTATGTTTTGAACCATTCCTGTGACACTAGTTATAGATTCCGATGCTTCACTTCAGGTTTACTGTATCCCTCTCACCCTCGTATTGACGATGAAACACAGATATTGCATCGGAATTAAATACAAAAGGCACAATGCCGACTAAAGTACAAGAAGACTGACTCTTCTTACTGTCTATGTTTTGAACCATTCCTGTGACACTAGTTATAGATTCCGATGCTTCACTTCAGGTTTACTGTATCCCCCTGACCTTCTTATTGACGAAGAAACACAGATACTGCTTCGAAATTAAATACAAAAGGCACAATGCCGACTAAAGTACAAAAAGACTGACTCTTCTTACTCTCTATGTTTTGAACCATTCCTGTGACTCTAGTTATAGATTCCGATGCTTCACTTCAGGTTTACTGTATCCCTCTGACCATCGTATTGACGATGAAACACAGAAATTGCATCGGAATTAAATACAAAAGGCACAATGCCGACTTAAGTACAAGAAAACTGACTCTTCTTACTGTCTATGTTTTGAACCATTCGTGTGACACTAGTTATAGATTCCGATGCTTCACTTCAGGTTTACTGTATCCCATTGACCTTCGTATTGACGATGAAACACAGAAATTGCATCGGAATTAAATAAAAAAGCACAATGCCAACTCAAGTACAAACAGACTGACTCTTCTTACTCTCTATGCTTTGAAACATTCCTGTGACACTAGTTATAGATTCCGATGCTTCACTTCAGGTTTACTGTATCCCTCTGACCTTCTTATTGACGATGAAACACAGAAATTGCATCGGTATTATAGACCAAAGGCACAAGGCCGACTTAAGTACAAGAAGACTGACTCTTCTTACTGTCTATGTTTTGAACCATTCTTGTGACACTAGTTATAGATTCCGATGCTTCACTTCAGGTTTACTGTATCCCTCTGACCGACGTACTGACGATGAAACACAAAAATTGCATCGGAATTAAATACAAATGGTACAATGCCGACTCAAGTACAAGAAGACTGGCTCTTCTTACTGTCTATGTTTTGAACGTTTCCTGTGAGACCGGTTTTAGATTCCGATGCTTCACGTCAGGTTTACTGTATCCCTTGAACCTTGTTATTGACGACGAAACACAGAAATTGCATCGGAATTAAATAGAAAAGGCACAATGCCGACTTCAGTACAAGAAAACACTCTTATTAATATCTATGTTTTGAACCATTGCTGTGACACTAGTTATGGATTCCGATGCATCACTTCAGGTTTACTGTATCCCTCTGAACCTCTTATTGACGATGAAACACAGAAAATGCATCGCAATTAAATACAAAAAGCACAATGCCGGCTTAAGTACTAGAAGACTGACTCTTCTTACTGTCTATGTTTTGAACCATTCCTGTGACACTAGTTATAGATTCCAATGCTTCACTTCATGTTTAATGTATCCCTGTGACCTTCTTATTGACGATGAGAGACAGAAATTGCATCGGAATTAAATACAAAACGCACAATGCCGACTTAAGTACAAGAAAACAGACTCTTCTTACTGTCTATGTTTTGAACCATTCCTGTGACACTAGTTGTAGATTCCGATGCTTCACTTCAGGTTTACTGTATCCCTCCGACCTTCTTATTGACGATGAAACACGTAAATTGCATCAGAATTAAATACAAAAGGCACAATGCCGACTTAAGTACAAGAAGACTGACTCTCCTTACTGTCTATGTTTTGAACCATTCCTGTGACACTAGTTATAGATTCCGAAGCTTCACTTCATGTTTACTGTATCCCTGTGACCTTCTTATTGACGATGAAAGACAGATATTGCATCGGAATTAAATACAAAAGGTACAATGCCGACTTAAGTACAAGAAAACAAACTCTTCTTACTGTCTATGCTTTGGACCTTTCCTGTGACACTAGTTATAGATTCCGATGCTACACTTCAGGTTTACTGTATCCCTCCGACCCTCTTATTGACGATGATACACGTAAATTGCATCGGAATTAAATACAAAATGCACAATGCCGACTTAAGTACAAGAAGACTGACTCTTCTTACTGTCTATGTTTTGAACCATTCCTGTGACACTAGTTATAGATTCCGATGCTTCACTTCAGGTTTACTGTACCCTCTGACCTTCTTATTGACGATGAAACACAGAAATTGCATCGGAATTAAATACAAAAATCACAATGCCGACTAAAGTACAAGAAGACTGGCTCTTCTTACTGTCTATGATTTGAACCATTCCTGTGACACTAGTTATTGATTCCGATGCTTCACTTCAGTTTTACTGTATAGCTCTGACCTTCTTATTGACAATGAAACACAGAAATGAAATCGGAATTAAATACTAAAGGCACAATGCCGACCTAAGTACAAGAAAACTTACTCTTCTTACTGTCTATGTTTTGAACCATTCCTGTGACACTAGTTATAGATTCCGATGCATCACTTCAGGTTTACTGTATCCCTCTGACCCTCTTATTGACGATGAAACACAGAAAATGCATCGCAATTAAATACAAAAAGCACAATGCCGGCTTAAGTACTAGAAGACTGACTCTTCTTACTGTCTATGTTTTGAACCATTCCTGTGACACTAGTTATAGATTCCAATGCTTCGCTTCATGTTTAATGTATCCCTGTGACCTTCTTATTGACGATGAGAGACAGAAATTGCATCGGAATTAAATACAAAACGCACAATGCCGACTTAAGTACAAGAAAACTGACTCTTCTTACTGTCTATGTTTTGAACCATTCCTGTGACACTAGTTGAAGATTCCGATGCTTCACTTCAGGTTTGCTGTATCCCTCCGACCTTCTTATTGACGATGAAACACGTAAATTGCATCAGACTTAAATACAAAAGGCACAATGCCGACTTAAGTACAAGAAGACTGACTCTTCTTACTGTCTATGTTTTGAACCATTCCTGTGACACTAGTTATAGATTCCGATGCTTCACTTCATGTTTACTGTATCCCTGTGACCTTCTTATTGACGATGAAAGACAGAAATTGCATCGGAATTAAATACAAAAGGTACAATGCCGACGTAAGTACAAGAAAACAGACTCTTCTTACTGTCTATGTTTTGGACCTTTCCTGTGACACTAGTTATAGATTCCGATGCTTCACTTCAGGTTTACTGTATCCCTCCGACCCTCTTATTGACGATGATACACGTAAATTGCATCGGAATTAAATACAAAATGCACAATGCCGACTTAAGTACAAGAAGACTGACTCTTCTTACTGTCTATGTTTTGAACCATTCCTGTGACACTAGTTATAGATTCCGATGCTTCACTTCAGGTTTACTGTATCCCTCTCACCTTCGTATTGACGATGAAACACAGAAATTGCATCGGAATTAAATACAAAATTCACAATGCCGACTAAAGTACAAGAAGACTGGCTCTTCTTACTGTCTATGATTTGAACCATTCCTGTGACACTAGTTATAGATTCCGATGCTTCACTTCAGTTTTACTGTATCGCTCTGACCTTCTTATTGACAATGAAACACAGAAATTAAATCGGAATTAAATACAAAAGGCACAATGCCGACCTAACTACAGAAAACTTACTCTTCTTACTGTCTATGTTTTGAACCATTCCTGTGACACTAGTTATAGATTCCGATGCTTCACTTCAGGTTTACTGTATCCCTCTGACCTTCTTATTGAAGATGAAACACAGAAATTGCATCGGTATTATAGACCAAAGGCACAAGGCCGACTTAAGTACAAGAAGACTGACTCTTCTTACTGTCTATGTTTTAACCATTCTTGTGACACTAGTTATAGATTCCGATGCTTCACTTCAGGTTTACTGTATCCCTCTGACCGTCGTACTGACGATGAAACACAAAAATTGCATCGGAATTTGATACAAATGGTACAATGCCGACTCAAGTACAAGAAGACTGGCTCTTCTTACTGTCTATGTTTTGAACGTTTCCTGTGAGACCGGTTATAGATTCCGATGCTTCACGTCAGGTTTACTGTATCCCTTGAACCTTGTTATTGACGACGAAACACAGAAATTGCATCGGAATTAAATAGAAAATGCACAATGCCGACTTCAGTACAAGAAAACAGACTCTTATTAATATCTATGTTTTGAACCATTCTTGTGACACTAGTTATGGATTCCGATGCATCACTTCAGGTTTACTGTATCCCTCTGAACCTCTTATTGACGATGAAACACAGAAAATGCATCGCAATTAAATACAAAAAGCACAATGCCGGCTTAAGTACTAGAAGACTGACTCTTCTTACTGTCTATGTTTTGAACCATTCCTGTGACACTAGTTATAGATTCCAATGCTTTACTTCATGTTTAATGTATCCCTGTGACCTTCTTATTGACGATGAGAGACAGAAATTGCAACGGAATTAAATACAAAACGCACAATGTCGACTTAAGTACAAGAAAACAGACTCTTCTTACTGTTAATGTTTTGAACCATTCCTGTGACACTAGTTATAGATTCCGATGCTTCACTTCATGTTTACTGTATCCCTCTGACCTTCTTATTGACGATGAAACACAGAAATTGCATCGGTATTGTATACCAAAGGCACAAGGCCGACTTAAGTACAAGAAGACTGACTCTTCTTACTGTCTATGATTTGAACCATTCTTGTGACACTAGTTATAGATTCCGATGCTTCACTTCAGGTTTACTGTATCCCTCTGACCGTCGTACTGACGATGAAACACAGAAATTGCATCGGAATTAAATACAAATGGCACAATGCCGACTCAAGTACAAGAAGACTGGCTCTTCTTACTGTCTATGTTTGAACGTTTCCTGTGAGACCGGTTTTAGATTCCGATGCTTCACGTCAGGTTTACTGTATCCCCTGGAACTTGTTATTGACGACGAAACACAGAAATTGCATCGGAATTAAATAGAAAAGGCACAATGCCGACTTAAGTACAAGAAAACAGACTCTTCTTAATATCTATGTTTTGAACCATTCCTGTGACACTAATAATGGATTCTGATGCATCACTTCAGGTTGACTGTATCCCTCTGACCCTCTTATTGACGATGAAACACAGAAAATGCATCGCAATTTAATACAAAAAGCACAATGCCGGCTTAAGTACTAGAAGACTGACTCTTCTTACAGTCTATGTTTTGAACCATTCCTGTGACACTAGTTAGAGATTCCGATGCTTCACTGCATGTTTAATGTATCCCTGTGACCTTCTTATTGACGATGAAAGACAGAAATTGCATCGGAATTAAATACAAAAGGCACAATGCCGACTTAAGTACAAGAAAACAGACTCTTCTTACTGTCTATGTTTTGAACCATTCCTGTGACACTAGTTGTAGATTCCGATGCTTCACTTCAGGTTTACTGTATCCCTCAGACCTTCTTATTGACGATGAAACACGTAAATTGCATCAGAATTAAATACAAAAGGCACAATGCCGACTTAAGTACAAGAAGACTGACTCTTCTTACTGTCTATGTTTTGAACCATTCCTGTGACACTAGTTATAGATTCCGATGCTTCACTTCATGTTTACTGTATCCCTGTGACCTTCTTATTGACGATGAGAGACCGAAATTGCATCGGAATTAAATACAAAAGGTACAATGCCGACATAAGTACAAGAAAACAGACTCTACTTACTGTCTATGTTTTGAACCATTCCTGTGACACTAGTTATAGATTCCGATGCTTCACTTCAATTTTACTGTATCGCTCTGACCTTCTTATTGACAACGAAACACAGAAATTAAATCGGAATCAAATACAAAGGGCACAATGCCGACCTAAGTACAAAAAAACTTACTCTTCTTACTGTCTATGTTTTGAACCATTCCTGTGACACTAGTTATAGATTCCGATGCTTCACTTCAGGTTTACTGTACCTTCTGACCTTCTTATTGACAATGAAACACAGAAATTTCATCGGAATTAAATACAAAAGGCACAATGCCGAGTCTACTACAAGTAGACTGGTTCTTCTTACTGTCTATGATTTGAATCATTTCTGTGACACTAGTTATAGATTCCGATGCTTCACTTCAGGTTTACTCTATCCGTCTGACATTCTAATTGACGAAGAAACACAGATATTGCTTCGGAATTAATTACGAAAGGCACAATGCCGACATAAGTACAAGAAGACTGACCCTTCTTACTGTCTATGTTTTGAACCATTCCTGTGACACTAGTTATAGATTCCGATGCTTCACTTCAGGTTTACTGTATCCCTCTGACCTTCTTATTGACGATGAAACACAGAAAGTTCATCGGAATTAAATACAAAAGGCACAATGCCGAGTCTAGTACAAGAAGTCTGGTTCTTCTTACTGTCTATGATTAGAATCATTTCTGTGACACTAGTTATAGATTCCGATGCTCACTTCAGGTTTACTGTATCCGTCTCACATTATTATTGACGAAGAAACACAGATATTGCTTCGGAATTAATTACAAAAGGCACAATGCCGACATAAGTACAAGAGGATTGACCCTTCTTACTGTCTATGTTTGAACCATTCCTGTGACACTAGTTATAGATTCCGATGCTTCACTTCAGGTTTACTGTATCCCTCGGACCTTCTAATTGACGAAGAAACACAGATACTGCTTCGGAATTAAATACAAAAGGCACAATGCCGACTAAAGTACAAAAAGACTGACTCTTCTTACTCTCTATGTTTTGAACCGTTCCTGTGACATTAGTTATATATTCCGGTGCTTCACTTCAGGTTTACTGTATCCCTCTGACCTTCGTATTGACGATGAAACACAGAAATTGCATCGGAATTAAATACAAAAGGCACAATGCCGACCTAAGTACAAGAAAACTGACTCATCTTACTGTCTATGCTTTCAACCATTCCTGTGACACTAGTTATAGATTCCGATGCTTCACTTCAGGTTTACTGTATCCCTGTGACCTTCTTATTGACGATGAAACACAGAAATTGCATCGGAAGTAAATACAAAAGGCACAATGCCGACTTAAGTACATGAGAACAGACCCTTCTTACTGTCTATGTTTGGAACCACTCCTGTGACACTAGTTATAGATTCCGATACTTCACTTAGAGTTTACAGTATCCCTCTGACTTTCTTATTGACGATGAAACACGTAAATTGCATCGGAATTAAATACAAAAGGCACAATGCCGACTTATGTACAAGAAGACTGTCTCTTCTTAATGTCTATGATTTGAACCATTCCTGTGACACTAGTTATAGATTCCGATGCTTCGCTTCAGGTTTACTGTATCCCTCTGACCTTCGTATTGACGATGAAACACAGAAATTGCATCGGAATTAAATACAAAAGGCACAATGCCGACTTAAGTATAAAAAGACTGAGTCTTCTTACTCTCTATGTTTTGAACAATTCCTGTGACACTAGTTATAGATTCCGATGCTTCACTTCAGGTTTACTGTATCCCTCTGGCCGTCGTACTGACGATGAAACACAGAAATTGCATCGGAATTAAATACAAATGGCACAATGCCGACTCAAGTACAAGAAGACTGGCTCTTCTTACTGTCTATGTTTTGAGCCTTTCCTGTGCGACCGGTGTAAGATTCCGATGCTCCACTTCAGGTTTACTGTATCCCTTGGACCTTGTTATCGACGACGAAACACAGAAATTGCATCGGAATTAAACAGAAAAGTCACAATGCCGACTTAAGTACAAGAAAACAGACTCTTCTTACTGTCTATGTTTGAACCATTCCTGTGACACTAGTTATAGACTCCGATGCTTCACTTCAAGTTTACTGTATCCCTCCGACCTTCTTATTGACGATGAAACACGAAAATTGCATCGGAATGAAATACAAAAGGCACAATGCCGACTTAAGTACAAGAAGACTGACTCTTCTTACTGTCTATGTTTTGAACCATTCCTGTGACACTAGTTATAGATTCCGAAGCTTCACTTCAGGTTTACTGTTTCCCTCTGACCTTCGTATTGACGATGAAACACAGAAATTGCATCGGAATTAAATACAAAAGGCACAATGCCGACTCAAGTACAAGAAGACTGGCTCTTCTTACTGTCTACGATTTGAACCATTCCTGTAAGACTAGTTATAGATTCCGATGCTTCACTTCAGGTTTACTGTATCCCTCTGACCTTCTTATTGACGAAGAAACACAGATATTGCTTCGGAATTAATTAAAAAAGGCACAATGCTGACTTAAGTACAAGAAGAATGACCCTTCTTACTGTCTAAGTTGTGAACCATTCCTGAGAAACTAGTTATAGATTCCGATGCTTCATTTCAGGTTTACTGTATCCCTCTGACCTTCTTATTGACGATGAAACACAGAAATTGCATCGGATTTACATACAAAAGGCACAATGCCGACTTAAGTACCAGAAAACTGACTCTTCTTACTATCTATGTTTTGAAGCATTCCTGTGACACTAGTAATAAATTCCGATGCTTCACTTCAGATTTACTGTATCCCTCTGACCTTCTTATTGACAATGAAATACAGAAATTAAATCGGAATTAAATACAAAAGGCACAATGCCGACCTAAGTACAAGAAAACTGACTCTTCTTACTGTCTATGTTTTGAACCATTCCTGTGACACTAGTTATAGATTCCGATTCCTCACTTCAGGTTTACTGTATCCCTCTGACCTTCTAATTGACGATGAAACACAGATACTGCTTCGGAATTAAATACAAGAGGCACAATGCCGACTAAAGTACAAAAAGACTGACTCTTCTTATTCTCTATGTTTTGAACCGTTCCTGTGACACTAGTTATAGATTCCGGTGCTTCACTTCAGGTTTACTGTATCCCTCTGACCTTCGTATTGACGATGAAACATAGAAATTGCAACGGAATTAAATACAAAAGGTACAATGCCGACTTAAGTACAAGAAAACTGACTCTTCTTACCGTCTATGTTTTGAACCATTCCTGTGACACTAGTTATAGATTCCGATGCTTCACTTCAGGTTTACTGTATCCCATTGACCTTCGTATTGACGATGAAACACAGAAATTGCATCGGAATTAAATAAAAAAGGCACAATGCCAACTCAAGTACAAAAAGACTGACTCTTCTTACTCTCTATGTTTTGAACCATTCCTGTGACACTAGTTATAGATTCCGATGCTTCACTTCAGGTTTACTGTATCTCTCTGACCTTCTTATTGACGATGAAACACAGAAATTGCATCGGTATTATATACAAAAGGCACAATGCCGACTTAAGTACAAGATGACTGACTCTTCTTACTGTCTATGTTTTGAACCATTCCTGTGACACTACTTATAGATTCCGATGCTTCACTTCAGGTTTACTGTATCCCTCTGACCGTCGTACTGACGATGAAACACAGAAATTGCATCGGAATTAAATACAAATGGCACAATGCCGACTCAAGTACACGAAGACTGGCTCTTCTTACTGTCTATGATTTGAACGTTTCCTGTGAGACCTGTTTTAGATTCCGATGCTTCCCTTCAGGTTTACTGTATCCCTTGGACCTTGTTATTGACGACGAAACACAGAAATTGCGTCGGAACTAAATAGAAAAGGCACAATGCCGACTTAAGTACAAGAAAACAGACTCTTCTTAATACCTATGTTTTGAACCAATCCTGTGATAGTAGTTATGGATTCCGATGCATCACTTCAGGTTTACTGTATCCCTCTGACCGTCGTACTGACGATGAAACACAGAAATTGCATCCGAATTAAATACAAAAGGCACAATGCCGACTCAAGTACAAGAAGACTGGCTCTTCTTACTGTCTATGCTTTGAGCCTTTCCTGTGCGACCGGTGTAAGATTCCGATGCTCCACTTCAGGTTTACTGTATCCCTTGGACCTTGTTATCGACGACGAAACACAGAAATTGCATCGGAATTAAACAGAAAAGTCACAATGCCGACTTAAGTACAAGAAAACAGACTGTTCTTACTGTCTATGTTTGAACCATTCCTGTGACACTAGTTATAGATTCCGATGCTTCACTTCAAGTTTACTGTATCCCTCCGACCTTCTTATTGACGATGAAACACGTAAATTGCATCGGAATGAAATAACAAAGGCACAATGCCGACTTAAGTACAAGAAGACTGACTCTTCTTACTGTCTATGTTTTGAACCATTCCTGTGACACTAGTTATAGATTCCGATGCTTCACTTCAGGTTTACTGTATCCCGCTGACCTTCTTATTGACGAAGAAACACAGATATTGCTTCGGAATTAATTAAAAAAGGCACAATGCTGACTTAAGTACAAGAAGACTGACCCTTCTTACTGTCTAAGTTATGAACCATTCCTGAGAAACTAGTTATAGATTCCGATGCTTCATTTCAGGTTTACTGTACCCCTCTGACCTTCTTATTGACGATGAAACACAGAAATTGCATCGGATTTACATACAAAAGGCACAATGCCGACTTAAGTACAAGAGAACTGACACTTCTTACTATCTATGCTTTGAACCATTCCTGTGACACTAGTAATAAATTCCGATGCTTCACTTCAGTTTTACTGTATCCCTCTGACCTTCTTATTGACAATGAAACACAGAAATTAAATCGGAATTTAATACAAAAGGCACAATGCCGACCTAAGTACAAGAAAACTGACTCTTCTTACTGTCTATGTTTTGAACCATTCCTGTGACACTAGTTATAGATTCCGATGCTTCACTTCAGGTTTACTGTACCCTCTGACCTTCTTATTGACGATGAAACACAGAAATTTCATCGGAATTAAATACAAAGGGCACAATGCCGAGTCTAGTACAAGAAAACTGGTTCTTCTTACTGTCTATGATTTGAATCAATTCTGTGACACTAGTTATAGATTCCGATGCTCACTTCAGGTTTACTGTATCCGTCTCACATTATTATTGACGAAGAAACACAGATATTTCTACGGAATTATTTACAAAAGGCACAATGCCGACGTAAGTACAAGGAGATTGACCCTTCTTACTGTCTATGTTTGAACCGTTCCTGTGACACTAGTTATAGATTCCAATGCCTCACTTCAGGTTTACTGTATCCCTCTAACCTTCTAATTGACGAAGAAACACAGATACTGCTTCGGAATTAAATACAAGAGGCACAATGCCGACTAAAGTACAAAAAGACTGACTCTTCTTATTCTCTATGTTTTGAACCGTTCCTGTGACACTAGTTATAGATTCCGGTGCTTCACTTCAGGTTTACTGTATCCTTCTGACCTTCGTATTGACGATGAAACACAGAAATTGCATCGGAATTAAATACAAAAGGTACAATGCCGACTTAAGTACAAGAAAACTGACTCTTCTTACGGTCTATGTTTTGAACCATTCCTGTGACACTAGTTATAGATTCCGATGCTTCACTTCAGGTTTACTGTATCCCATTGACCTTCGTATTGACGATGAAACACAGAAATTGCATCGGAATTAAATAAAAAAGGCACAATGCCTACTCAAGTACAAAAAGGCTGACTCTTCTTACTCTCTATGTTTTGAACCATTCCTGTGACACTAGTTATAGATTCCGATGCTTCACTTCAGGTTTACTGTATCTCTCTGAAATTCTTATTGACGATGAAACACAGAAATTGCATCGGTATTATATACAAAAGGCACAATGCCGACTTAAGTACAAGATGACTGACCTCTCTTACTGTCTATGTTTTGAACCATTCCTGTGACACTACTTATAGATTCCGATGCTTCACTTCAGGTTTACTGTGTCCCTCTGACCGTCGTACTGACGATGAAACACAGAAATTGCATCGGAATTAAATACAAATGGCACAATGCCGACTCATGTACAAGAAGACTGGCTCTTCTTACTGTCTATGATTTGAACGTTTCCTGTGAGACCTGAATTAGATTCCGAAGCGTCACTTCAGGTTTACTGTATCCCTTGGACCTTGTTATTGACGACGAAACACAGAATTTGCATCGGAATTAAATAGAAAAGGCACAATGCCGACTTAAATACAAGAAAACAGACTCTTCTTAATATCTATGTTTTGAACCATTCCTGTGACAGTAGTTATGGATTCCGAAGCATCACTTCAGGTTTACTGTAACCCTCTGACACTCTTATTGACGATGAAACAGAATATGCATCGCAATTAAATACAAAAGGCACAATGCCGACTGAACTACTAGAAGACTGACTCTTCTTACTGTCTATGTTTTGAAGCATTCCTGTGACACTAGTTATAGATTTCGATGCTTCACTTCAGGTTTACTGTATCCCTCTGACCGTTGTATTGACGATGAAACACAGAAATTGCATCAGATTTACATACAAAAGGCACAATGCCGACTTAAGTACAAGAAAACTGACTCTTCTTACTATCTATGATTTGAACCATTCCTGTGACACTAGTAATAAATTCCGATGCTTCACTTCAGTTTTACTGTATCCCTCTGACCTTCTTATTGACAATGAAACACAGAAATTAAATCGGAATTAAATACACAAGGCACAATGCCGACCTAAGTACAAGAAAACTGACTCTTTTTACTGTCTATGTTATGAACCATTCCTGTGACACTAGTTATAGATTCCGATGCTTCACTTCAGGTTTACTGTACCCTCTGACCTTCTTATTGACGATGAAACACAGAAATTTCATCGGAATTAAATACAAAAGGCACAATGCCGAGTCTAGTACAAGAAGACTGGTTCTCCTTACTGTCTATGATTTGAATCATTTCTGTGACACTAGTTATAGATTCCGATGCTCACTTCAGGTTTACTGTATCCGTCTCACATTCTTATTGACGAAGAAACACAGAAATTGTTCGGAATTAATTAAAAAAGGCACAATGCCGACATAAGTACAAGAAGATTGACCCTTCTTACTCTCTATGTTTTGAACCGTTCCTGTGACCTTAGTTATAGATTCAGGTGCTTCACTTCAGGTTTACTGTATCCCTCTGACCTTCGTATTGGCGATGAAACACAGAAATTGCATCGGTATTAAATACAAAAGGCACAATGCCGACTTAAGTACAAGAAAACTGACTCTTCTTACTGTCTATGTTTTGAACCATTCCTGTGACACTAGTTATAGATTCCGATGCTTCACTTCAGGTTTACTGTATCCCATTGACCTTCGTATAGACGATGAAACACAGAAATAGCATAGGAATTAAATAAAAAAGGCACAATGCCAACTCAAGTACAAAAAGACTGACTCTTCTTACTCTCTATGTTTTGAACCATTCCTGTGAAACTAGTTATAGATTCCGATGCTTCACTTCAGGTTTACTGTATCCCTGTGACCTTCTTATTGACGATGAAACACAGAAATTGCATCGGTATTATATACAAAAGACACAATGCCGACTTAAGTACAAGAAGACTGACTCTTCTTACTGTCTATGTTTTGAACCATTCCTGTGACACTACTTATAGATTCCGATGCTTCACCTCAGGTTTACTGTATCCCTCTGACCGTCGTACTGACGATGAAACACAGAAATTGCATCGGAATTAAATACAAATGGCACAATGCCGACTCAAGTACAAGAAGACTGGCTCTTCTTACTGTCTATGATTTGAACGTGTCCTGTGAGACCTGTTTTAGATTCCGATGCTTCACTTCAGGTTTACTGTATCCCTTGGACCTTGTTATTGACGACGAAACACAGAAATTGCATCGGAATTAAATAGAAAAGGCACAATGCCGACTTAAGTACAAGAAAACAGACTCTTCTTAATATCTATGTTTTGAACCATTCCTGTGACAGTAGTTACGGATTCCAAATCATCACTTCAGGTTTACTGTATCCCTCTGACCCTCTTATTGAAGATGAAACAGAATATGCATCGCAATTAAATACAAAAGGCACAATGCCGACTTAAGTACTAGAAGACTGACTCTTCTTACTGTCTATGTTCAGAACCATTCCTGTGACACTAGTTATAGATTCCGATGCTTCACTTCAGGTTTACTGTATCCCTCTGACCGTCGTATTGACGATGAAACACAGAAATTGCATCGGAATTAAATACAAAAGGCACAATGCCGAGTCTAGTACAAGAAGACTGGTTCTTCTTACTGTCTATGATTTGAATCTTTTCTGTGACACTAGTTATAGATTCCGATGCTTCACTTCAGGTTTATTGTATCCCTGTGACCTTCTTATTGACGATGAAACACAGAAATTGCATCGGAAGTAAATACAAAAGTCACAATGCCGACTTAAGTACAAGAAAACTGACCCTTCTTACAGTCTATGTTTGGAACCACTCCTGTGATACTAGTTATAGATTCCGATACTTCACTTCAAGTTTACAGTATCCCTCTGACCTTCCTATTGACGATGAAACACAGAAACTGCATCGGAATTAAAGGGGAAAGGCACAAGGCCGACTTAAGTACAAGAAGACTGACTCTTCTTACTGTCTATGTTTTGAACCATTCCTGTGACACTAGTTATATATTCCGATGCTTCACTTCAGGTTTGCTGTATCCCTCTGACCTTCGTATTGACGATGAAACAAAGAAATTGCATCGGAGTTAAATACAAAAGGCACAATGCCGACTTAAGTATAAAAAGACTGACTCTTCTTACTCTCTATGTTTTGAACCATTCCTGTGACACTAGTTATAGATTCCGATGCTTCACATCAGGTTTACTGTATCCCTCTGACCTTCGTATTGACGATGAACACAGAAATTGCATCGGAATTAAATACAAAAGGCACAATGCCGACTCAAGTACAAGAAGACTGGCTCTGCGTACTGTCTATGATTTGAACCATTCCTGTGACACTAGTTATAGATTCCGATGCTTCACTTCAGATTTACTGTATCCCTCTGACCTTCTTATTGACAATGAAACACAGAAATTATATCGGAATTAAATACAAAAGGCACAATGCCGACCTAAGTACAAGAAAACTTACTCTTCTTACTGTCTATGTTTTGAACCATTCCTGTGACACTAGTTATAGATTCCGATGCTTCACTTCAGGTTTACTGTACCCTCTGACCTTCTTATTGACGATGAAACACAGAAATTTCATCGGAATTAAATACAAAAGGCACAATGCCGAGTCTATTACAAGAAGACTGGTTCTTCTTACTGTCTATGATTTGAATCATTTCTGTGACACTAGTTATAGATTCCGATGCTTCACTTCAGGTTTACTGTATCCGTCTGACATTCTAATTGACGAAGAAACACAGATATTGCTTCGGAATTAATTACAAAAGGCACAATGCCGACATAAGTACAAGAAGACTGACCCTTCTTACTGTCTATGTTTTGAACCATTCCTGTGACACTAGTTATAGATTCCGATGCTTCACTTCAGGTTTACTGTATCCCTCTGACCTTCTTATTGACGATGAAACACAGAAATTGCATCGGTATTATATACAAAAGGCACAATTCCGACGTAAGTACAAGAGGACTGACTCTTCTTATTGTCTATGTTTTGAACCATTCCTGTGACACTACTTATAAATTCCGATGCTTCACTTTAGGTTTACTGTATCCCTCTGACCGTCGTACTGACGATGAAACACAGAAATTGCATCGGAATTAATTACAAATATCACAATGCCGACTCAAGTACAAGAAGACTGGCTCTTCTTACTGTCTATGTTTTGAACGTTTCCTGTGAGACCGGTTTTAGATTCCGATGCTTCACTTCAGGTTTACTGTATCCCTTGGACCTTGTTATTGACGACGAAACACAGAAATTGCATCGGAATTAAATAGAAAAGGCACAATGCCGACTTAAGTACAAGAAAACAGACTCTTCTTAATAACTATGTTTTGAACCATTCCTGTGACACTAGTTATGGATTCCGATGCATCACTTCAGGTTTACTGTATCCCTCTGACCCTCTTATTCACGATGAAACACAGAAAATGCGTCGCAATTAAATACAGAAGGCACAATGCCCACTTAAGTACTAGAAGACTGACTCTTCTTACTGTCTATGTTTTGAACCATTCCTGTGACACTAGTTATAGATTCCGATGCTCCACTTCAGGTTTACTGTATCCCGCTGACCGTCGTATTGACGATGAAACACAGAAATTGCATCGCAATTAAATACAAAAGCCACAATGACGACTCAAGTACAAGAAGACTGGCTATACTTCCTGTTTATGTTTTAAACCATTCCTGTGACACTAGTTATAGATTCCGATGCTTCACTTCAGGTTTACTGTACCCTCTGACCTTCTTATTGACGATGAAACACAGAAATTTCATCGGAATTAAATACAAAAGGCACAATGCCGAGTCTAGTACAAGAAGACTGGTTCTTCTTACTGTCTATGATTTGAATCATTTCTGTGACACTAGTTATAGATTCTGATGCTTCACTTCAGGTTTACTGTATCCGTCTCACATTCTTATTGACGTAGAAACACAGATATTGCTTCGGAATAAATTACAACATGCACAATGCCGACATAAGTACAAGAAGACTGACCCATCTTACAGTCTATGTTTGGAACCACTCCTGTGACACTACTTATAGATTCCGATACTTCACTTCAATTTTACAGTATCCCTCTGACCTTCTTATTGACGATGAAACACGTAAATTGCATCGGAATTAAATACAAAAGGCACAATGCCGACTTAAGTACAAGAAGACTGACTCTTCTTGCTGTCTATGTTTTGAACCATTCCTGTGACACTAGTTATAGATTCCGATGCTTCGCTTCAAGTTTACTGTATCCCTCTGACCTTCGTATTGACGATGAAACACAGAAATTGCATCGGAATTAAATACAAAAGGCACAATACCGACTTAAGTATAAAAAGACTGACTCTTCTTACTCTCTATGTTTTGAACAATACCTGTGACACTAGTTATAGATTCCGATGCTTCACTTCAGGTTTACTGTATCCCTCTGACCGTGGTACTGACGATGAAACACAGAAATTGCATCGGAATTAAATACAAATGGCACAATGGCGACTCAAGTACAAGAAGACTGGCTCTTCTTACTGTCTATGTTTTGAGCCTTTCCTGTGCGACCGGTGTTAGATTCCGATGCTCCACTTCAGGTTTACTGTATCCCTTGGACCTTGTTATCGACGACGAAACACAGAAATGGCATCGGAATTAAATAGAAAAGTCACAATGCCGACTTATGTACAAGAACACAGACTCTTCTTACTGTCTACGTTTGAACCATTCCTGTGACACTAGTTATAGATTCCGATGCTTCACTTCAGGTTTTCTGTATCCCTCCGACCTTCTTATTGACGATGAAACACGTAAATTGCATCGGAATGAAATACAAAAGGCACAATGCCGACTTAAGTACATGAAGACTGACTCTTCTTACTGTCTATGTTTTGAACCATTCCTGTGACACTAGTTATAGATTCCGATGCTTCACTTCAGGTTTACTGTATCCCTCTGACCTTCGTATTGACGATGAAACACAGAAATTGCATCGGAATTAAATACAAAAGGCACAATGCCTACTCAAGTACAGGAAGACTGGCTCTTCTTACTGTCTATGATTTGAACCATTTCTGTGACACTAGTTACAGATTCCGATGCTTCACTTCAGGTTTACTGTATCCCTCTGACCTTCTTATTGACGAAGAAACACAGATATTGCTTCGGAATTAATTACAATAGGCACAATGCCGACTTAAGTACAAGAAGACTGACCCTTCTTACTGTCTAAGTTATGAACCGTTCCTGAGAAACTAGTTATAGATTCCGATGCTTCATTTCAGGTTTACTGTATCCCTCTGACCTTCTTATTGACGATGAAACACAGAAATTGCATCGGATTTACATACAAAAGGCAGAATGCCGACCTAAGTACAAGAAAACTGACTCTTCTTACTATCTATGCTTTGAACCATTTCTGCGACACTAGTAATAAATCCCGATGCTTCACTTCAGTTTTACTGTATCCCTCTGACCTTCTTATTGACAATGAAACACAGAAATTAGATCGGAATTAAATACAAAAGGCACAATGCCGACCTAAGTTCAAGAAATCTGACTCTTCTTACTGTCTATGTTTTGAACCATTCCTGTGACGCTAGTTATAGATTCCGATGCTTCACTTCAGGTTTACTGTACCCTCTGACCTTCTTATTGACGATGAAACACAGAAATTTCATCGGAATTTAATACAAAAGGCACCAATGCCGAGTCTAGTACAAGAAGACTGGATCTTCATACTGTCTATGATTTGAATCATTTCTTTGACACTAGTTATAGATTCCGATGCTCACTTCAGGTTTACTGTATGCGTCTCACATTCTTATTGACGAAGGAACACAGATATTGCTTCGGAATTAATTACAAAAGGCACAATGCCGACTAAAGTACAAAAAGACTGACTCTTCTTACTCTCTATGTTTTGAACCGTTCCTGTGACACTAGTTATAGACTCCGGAGCTTCACTTCAGGTTTACTGTATCCCTCTGACCTTCGTATTGACGATGAAACACAGAAATTCCATCGGAATTAAATACAAAAGGCACAAATGCCGACTTAAGTACAAGAAAACTGGCTCTTCTTACTGTCTATGTTTTGAACCATTCCTGTGACACTAGTTATATATTCCGATGCCTCACTTCAGGTTTACTGTATCCCATTGACCTTCGTATTGACGATGAAACACAGAAATTGCATCGGAATTAAATAAAAAAGGCACAATGCCAACTCAAGTACAAAAAGACTGACTCTTCTTACTCTCTATGTTTTGAACCATTCCTGTGACACTAGTTATAGATTCCGATGCTTCACTTCAGGTTTACTGTATCCCTCTGACCTTCTTATTGATGATGAAACACAGAAATTAAATCGGAATTAAATACAAAAGGCACAATGCCGACCTAAGTTCAAGAAATCTGACTCTTCTTACTGTCTATGTTTTGAACCATTCCTGTGACGCTAGTTATAGATTCTGATGCTTCACTTCAGGTTTACTGTGCCCTCTGACCTTCTTATTGACGATGAAACACAGAAATTTCATCGGAATTAAATACAAAAGGCAAAATGCCGAGTCTAGTACAAAAAGACTGGATCTTCTTACTGTCTATGATTTGATTCATTTCTGTGACACTAGTTATAGATTCCGATGCTCACTTCAGGTTTACTGTATCCGTCTCACATTCTTATTGACGAAGAAACACAGATATTGCTTCGGAATTAATTACAAAAGGCACAATGCCGACATAAGTACAAGAAGATTGACCCTTCTTACTGTCTATGTTTGAACCATTCCTGTGTCACTAGTTATAGATTCCGATGCTTCACTTCAGGTTTACTGTATCCCTCTGACCTTCTAATTGACGAAGAAACACAGATACTGCTTCGGAATTAAATACAAAAGCCACAATGCCGACTAAAGTACAAAATGGTTGACTCTCCTTATTCTCTATGTTTTGAACCGTTCCTGTGACACTAGTTATAGATTCCGGTGCTTCACTTCAGGTTTACAGTATCCCTCTGACCTTCGTATTGACGATGAAACACAGAAATTGCATCGGTATTAAATACAAAAGGCACAATGCCGACTTAAGTACAAGAAAACTGACTCTTCTTACTGTCTATGTTTCGAACCATTCCTGTGACACTAGTTATAGATTCCGATGCTTCACTTCAGGTTTACTGTATCCCATTGACCTTCGTATTGACGATGAAACACAGAAATTGCATCGGAATTAAATAAAAAAGGCACAATGCCAACTCAAGTACAAAAAGACTGACTCTTCTTACTCTCTATGCTTTGAACCATTCCTGTGACACTAGTTGTAGATTCCGATGCTTCACTTCAGGTTTACTGTATCCCTCTGACCTTCTTATTGACGATGAAACACAGAAATTGCATCGGTATTAAATACAAAAAGCACAATGCCGACTTAAGTACAAGAAGACTGACTCTTCTTACTGTCTATGTTTTGAACCATTCCTGTGACACTACTTATAGATTCCGATGCTTCACTTCAGGTTTACTGTATCCCTCTGACCGTCGTACTGACGATGAAACACAGACATTGTATCGGAATTAAATACAAATGGCACAATGCCGACTCAAGTACAAGAAGACTGGCTCTTCTTACTGTCTATGATTTGAACGTTTCCTGTGAGACCTGTTTTAGATTCCGATGCTTCACTTCAGGTTTACTGTATCCCTTGAACCTTGTTATTGACGACGAAACACAGAAATTTCATCGGAATTAAATAGAAAAGGCACAATGCCGACTTAAGTACAAGAAAACAGACTCTTCTTAATACCGATGATTTGAACCAATCCTGTGACAGTAGTTATGGATTCCGATGCATCACTTCAGGTTTACTGTATCCCTCTGACCCTCTTATTGACGATGAAACAGAATATGCATCGCAATTAAATACAAAAGGCACAATGCCGACTTAAGTACTAGAAGACTGACTCTTCTTACTGTCTATGTTTTGAACCATTCCTGTGACACTAGTTATAGATTCCGATGCTTCACTTCAGGTTTACTGTACCCTCTGACCTTCTTATTGACAATGAAACACAGAAATTAAATCGGAATTAAATACAAAAGGCACAATGCCGACCTAAGTACAAGAAAACTGACTCTTCTTACTGTCTATGTTTTGAACCATTCCTGTGACACTAGTTATAGATTCCGATGCTTCACTTCAGGTTTACTGTATCCCTCTGACCTTCTTATTGACGAAGAAACACAGATACTGCTTCGGAATTATATACAAAAGGCACAATGCCGACTAAAGTACAAAAAGACTGACTCTTCTTACTCTCTACGTTTTGAACCATTCCTGTGACACTAGTTATATATTCCGATGCTTCACTTCAGTTTTACTGTATCCCTCTGACCTTCATATTGACGTTGAAACACAGAAATTGCATCGGAATTAAATACAAAGGGCACAATGCCGACTTAAGTACAAGAAAACTGTCTCTTCTTACTGTCGATGTTTTGAACCACTCCTGTGACACTAGTTATAGATTCCGATGCTTCACTTCAGGTTTACTGTATCCCATTGACCTTCGTATTGACGATGAAACACAAAAATTGCATCGGAATTAAATAAAAAAGGCACAATGCCAACTCAAGTACAGAAAGACTGACTCTTCTTACTCGCCATGTTTTGAACCATTCCTGTGACACTAGTTATAGATTCCAATGCTTCACTTCAGGTTTACTGTATCCCTCTGACCTTCTTGTTGACGATGAAACACAGAAATTGCATCGGAATTAAATACAAAAGGCACAATGCCGACTCATGTACAAGAAGACTGGCTCTTACTCCTGCCTATGTTTTGAACCTTTCCTCTGAGACCGGTTTTAGATTCCGATGCTTCACTTCAGGTTTACTGTATCCCTTGGACCTTCTTATTGACGCCGAAACACAGAAATTGCATCGGAATTAAATAGAAAAGCGACAATGCCGACTTAAGTACAAGAAAATTGACTCTTCTTACTGTCTATGTTTAGAAACCATTCCTGTGACACTAGTAATAGATCCCGATGCTTCACTTCCGGTTTACTGTATCCCTCTGACCTTCTTATTGACGATGAAACACAGAAATTGCATAGGAATTACATACAAAATGCATAATGCCCACTTAAGTACAAGAAAACTGACTCTTCTTACTGTCTATGCTTTGAACCATTTCTGCGACACTAGTAATAAATCCCGATGCTTCACTTCAGGTTTACTGTATCCCTCTGACCTTCTTGTTGTCAATGAAACACAGAAATTGCATCGGAATTAAATACTAAAGGCACAATGCCTACCTAAGTACAAGAGAACTGACTCTTCATACTGTTTAAGTTTTGAACCATTCCTGTGACACTAGTTTTAGATTCCGTTGCTTCACTTCATGTTTACTGTATCCCTGTGACTTTCTTATTGACGATGAAAGACAGAAATTGCATCGGAATTAAATACAAAAGGCTCAATGCCGACTTAAGTACAAGAAAACAGACTCTTCTTACTGTCTATGTTTTGAACCATTCCTGTGACACTAGTTATAGATTCCGATGCTTCACTTCAGGTTTACTGTATCCCTCTGACCTTCGTATTGACGATGAAACACAGAAATTGCATCGGAATTAAATACAAAAGGCACAATGCCGACTCAAGTACAGGAAGACTGGCTCTTCTTACTGTCTATGATTTGAACCATTTCTGTGACACTAGTTACAGATTCCGATGCTTCACTTCAGGTTTACTGTATCCCTCTGACCTTCTTATTGACGAAGAAACACAGATATTGCTTCGGAATTAATTACAATAGGCACAATGCCGACTTAAGTACAAGAAGACTGACCCTTCTTACTGTCTAAGCTATGAACCATTCCTGAGAAACTAGTTATAGATTCCGTTGCATCATTTCAGGTTTACTGTATCCCTCTGACCTTCTTATTGACGATGAAACACAGAAATTGCATTGGATTTACATACAAAAGGCACAATGCCGACTTAAGTACAAGAAAACTGACTCTTCTTACTATCTATGCTTTGAACCATTTCTGCGACACTAGTAATAAATCCCGATGCTTCACTTCAGTTTTACTGGATCCCTCTGACCTACTTATTGACAATGAAACACAGAAACTAATCGGAATTAAATACAAAAGGCACAATGCCGACCTAAGTTCAAGAAATCTGACTCTTCTTACTGTCTATGTTTTGAACCATTCCTG